>NW_026054534.1:20000-25000 GCF_943734685.1 Anopheles coluzzii | reverse complement strand
CGGTACGGCACTCTGCGCACTCTTTCTTGTCCTCTTCGAGCGACGGGCCTCTAAGCGGGGTTGTATGCCGGTACGACACATCGACTGGTACATTGCACGCACTAACGATCGCTCTGCACTGCATGGAACTCATTCGTAACCACCGTGACGGGAGACTTTGCTAGTACGCACGATACTCTGCGCATGTGTACATGTTTTACAACCCAGCCAACTTGAGCACCTAGGGGAAGTTGTGATGCCATCTGAACACCCACCGACTGATGCATTGAACGGCTAAAGTTGACCTTCAATCCGAACTGGCACTCTGCGGGCGTGGAGGCAGTTGCGCGACCACTCCTATCCCAAACCAACAAAGCAAGGTGTATCCTACGTGCTCGGTACAAGCACACCACGACGGGACACATTGAACGGTTCAGCGATCTCTCTGCACTAGTGGAAGAACTCCAACGTGATACGGGAGACTTTGCTACAGCGGCTTCTCTGCACTTCTGGGCTACCACCTTGTGACGGGAGACATTGCTAGCGGTCACTCTGCACTAGTGATGGTACACCACCGTGATACGGAGACATTGCTAACGGCCACTCTGCACAGGTGCCAATACCACCTTGTGACGGGAAACATTGCTAGGAACCGATCGGCATCTCTGCGCGATTACTTGACGCACACCCAACTAAGTCAACTGTTGGACTTTTTCGTAATCACGGCGGGACACATTGAACGAGCTCTAACGGATCTCTGCACGCATGGAACATGGTGGCGGGAATCATTGCTAGAACCGAACGGCGCCTCTGCGCGATGTACAAACAAGCTCAACAGGAACCTCGTATCGGCTGCCGAGCCGGAGCTCGAACAACTTGGACTTTCACCTCTAATTTATATCAACTCACCACTCCCCGAGGGATCCGCAGAATTGCTTCTGGGTCCCGTATCGTTATTTGCGATTCGTGTTTGCATTACACTACATTGAACTATTCCAACTTGTTTATCCGCATGGCGAACATTTGCTGCATTGAACATTAAAGTTCCACTTCGCTCTCCCCTACGTGGGGTCTGAGCTTCACTCTCAGGGAAAAAATATGCCACATTGGTTAGGGAAACCCGGTTTCATCACGCTATGTGCCCTGCACCACCAGCTTAGCGTGAATGCTTCGAGTTTCCCTAAGAAGTTCGATTGGTCTTGCAGAGTTTAAAGACAACGAAGCTTAGTTTCAAGCAATGATTTAATATACGCGTATTAAAAACCCTTAACTGTTACAACTTTTATGCTTGAAACCATCGCAACGAAGTCTTTGGGTCCGTAGACCCGTGATGTACTGCTCCAGGAAACGTTTTGAAAGAGTGGAAACTCAAAATCATAGGTTAAGATCATCGGCAGAACCCACCAGACACCACTTTTGCTTCATAAGTTCGGCCTATAGTCATATGACGATTTTCATCGGGGAGGGGACGTATGACCCAAACGGGGGCTTATATGACCCACGGACACTGCAAACCATGCTCCCTACGACTAAATAGAGGTTAAAACTACGATTTGGTGAAATCTTCATTTTTGACCTCGGAGCAAGGTACCTTCCCTATAGTAGGCAATGAGTAAATGATCATAATCCCAGGAGGGCAAAAAATGGGAACCCGAGAGGAAAGCGCTGTTGGCGCGCCTAAGCTAGTGGCCCGTAGAGTAAAAAGGGTACCCCCAACAAAGTTGTCGTTTCACGTTCTGGTTTCACTTTTCATCATCTAGGGTGCGTTCCTGACACGTTTTGAGGGGTTTTAGCAAAAAAAAATTTTTCGACTACTCGAGCTCTCTGGCCCGTTCGGTGCACATTTTTGAAAAAAGCTAGGGAGCTGCCCCTAGGTTCGGGGTGTCACAAAATGTTGAAAAGTGGTCGAAAAAACCACTATCCAGAATCGGATGTAGAATCGTTAGACGAACTTAAAATTGTTCTACGACACCCATCTGCGACGTTTAGTATTCGAGATATGGCCCGTCCTAGGTCTGACCGAGCAATTTTTGTTCCGCGCACTGTGTGCACCGTACACTTTGATGTTTGTATGAAAAAGTACCCTACCTAGGGACGCGTAGAGCAAATTTGTACCCCGGGCATGTTGTCGATTGACATTCTGGTTGCACTTTTCATCATCTAGGGTGCGTTCCTGACACGTTTTGAGGGGTTTTAGCAAAAAAAAAAATTTTCGACTACTCGAGCTCTCTGGCCCGTTCGGTGCACATTTTTGAAAAAAGCTAGGGAGCTGCCCCTAGGTTCGGGGTGTCACAAAATGTTGAAAAGTGGTCGAAAAACCACTATCCAGAATCGGATGTAGAATCGTTAGACGAACTTAAAATTGTTCTACGACACCCATCTGCGACGTTTAGTATTCGAGATATGGCCCGTCCTAGGTCTGACCGAGCAATTTTTGTTCCGCGCACTGTGTGCACCGTACACTTTGATGTTTGTATGAAAAAGTACCCTACCTAGGGACGCGTAGAGCAAATTTGTACCCCCGGGCATGTTGTCGATTGACATTCTGGTTGCACTTTTCATCATCTAGGGTGCGTTCCTGACACGTTTTGAGGGGTTTTAGCAAAAAAAAAAATTTTCGACTACTCGAGCTCTCTGGCCCGTTCGGTGCACATTTTTGAAAAAAGCTAGGGAGCTGCCCCTAGGTTCGGGGTGTCACAAAATGTTGAAAAGTGGTCGAAAAACCACTATCCAGAATCGGATGTAGAATCGTTAGACGAACTTAAAATTGTTCTACGACACCCATCTGCGACGTTTAGTATTCGAGATATAGCACTTTGTAGGTCTGACCGAGCAATTTTGTACTGAAATGTATGGTGAACATGTAATTCATTAAATAACATTGACTTGCATCGTGCCCTACTTCATCGGCACAGCTGTTATTGACTATCTTTAGTGGAAATGGATTGAGTTTGACCATTTTAAGCCCATTTCCTATGCCGTGCACCAACATTGTGTACCGATCAGGGAAAGTACGCTACGTACGCGTTCATGGATGTCGATGTTGGTACAAGTTGCCTTTCGGGATAGCCGTGCACCAAAACTGTGTACCGATCAGGGAAAGTACAAGACGGAGGGTGCAGCTCGAGCGTACGCGTTCATAGATGTCGATGTTGGTACACTTGCACCAAAATTGTGTACCAATCAGGGAAAGTACAACACGGAGGGCGCAGCCCGGGCGTACGCAATCATGGATGTCCATGTTGATACAATCTACGTGTACGTACCTAGTTTTTGTAGGAAAAGTTGCAATTAAGTGCTTGCATGCTTAAAATGCTCATCTCAACCGGTCACCTTTTGGCCTGCCCTTTTATAACAGAAACCTAGAAAGATACTCGAGATTTTTGTGTTTTTCCATTCGCCCGGGACGACGAAATGAGCTATGTGCACATCGTGCAGAAAATTGTCTTCGCCACGCATGTTTTTGTCCATCCACTCATATAATCACCCGCATTTGTGTTCAACACGGACGGCGCAGCCCGAGCGAACGCGTTAATGTTTATGTTTGTACACACTGCTTGTACGATTCTAGGATTTGGTAATTGCGTCACAGTGCCCGACCGTCGCGGACACCATTCTTGGACAGAAGTCCTAGTACGTAGAGTACTTTCCCTAGGTATGTGCTCGTTCGTGACTATCGTTGCGTGCTTACGGACACGCTTGGGTATGTTTACCATACAAGGTTTACTAGGGAAACCTGGGAAGGACGCTTGCCCTCCCGTCGCGGACACCATTCTTGGAAAGAAGTCCTAGTACGTAGCGTTCCTTATTTTACTTGATCAGTTTGTAATGCATTCGCTTTGTTCCATCGACTTCTGCTACTGCTCACTAAGGGGTGTTCGTTTGCGATGTGTACGATAAGCAACTGTCTATCGTAACCAGCAGTTAATCAACACTTTTTACCCAAGTCATAGCAACATAGAGTACTTTTCCTAATCGGTACACAATTTTGGTGCACCTCTAACCTCGCCGGCACTTTATCGTTACGTTTTGTGCACAACCTAGGGACGTGGTGTAAGTTTCATGATTTTTATGTTTGATTTGGTTTATTATGATTGAAAAATACGCTACGTCCCAGAAATTGGAGCTCGACTACTTCCTCCATGTGGCGAAAAAAGTTACTGGGCAACGCCTAGCTTATGCCCCATTTGTACTTCAATTTTCATTATCAGGTTTGAAAAATACGCTAAGTCCCAGAAATCTGAACTCGAATACTTTTGCCACGTGGCGCCAAAAGCTACTGAGAAACGCCTAGCCTTTTACCCATTTATAATTTAGTTTTCGTTATAAGTTTTGAACAATACGCAAAGTTCCAAGAATCTGAACTCGAGTACTTTTTACATGTGCCGCCAAAAGCTACTGAGCAACGCCTAGGTTGATACATTTTTGGTACATGGAGTGTATGCATGCAGGCGTACTGCCGTGCTAGACCGGAAAATCGATCTTGCTACTAGAACGTAAAGTAATTCCCCTAGATAGGTGCTTTTGCATGCCTCTGATCGACGACCATGCAACGTGCGACACGCGTAGCTAGGCTTCCCCAAACAAATTTCCTAGAATAGCACCAAATTGCACACTTTCAGGGGTATATTTTGGTACCGTGTACCGTGCATGGTACAAGTATCAGTAGCTCGTGCAATTTATTTTGCATCGTGTTGCGGTTGCTGGTGCGTCGGGATAGGAGTGTTTCGAGACTTTCGCCAAGCGTTGGTGCCATTTGGTGGATAATTAATGTTCTAGCCACAATAAACGTGCCACATAATGCCAATAAGGAAAAAGCCGATTTCTAGGAACTTCCAGTCAGAATGTTTGCCATCAGCGCTTTCCTGTCGAGTTCAGGATCTGGGACTTAGCGTTTTTTTTCCACGATCCAATCCAACGACCAGATCGTGAATAAACAATACATACAACAGTGCATCCCTTTAAAGTAGGAAAAAGCCGAATTCTAGGGAGCTCCAGTCCAAAAGGTTGTCATCAGCGCT
>NW_026054534.1:7500-10000 GCF_943734685.1 Anopheles coluzzii | reverse complement strand
TAGAATCGTTAGACGAACTTAAAATTGTTCTACGACACCCATCTGCGACGTTTAGTATTCGAGATATGGCCCGTCCTAGGTCTGACCGAGCAATTTTTGTTCCGCGCACTGTGTGCACCGTACACTTTGATGTTTGTATGAAAAAGTACCCTACCTAGGGACGCGTAGAGCAAATTTGTACCCCCGGGCATGTTGTCGATTGACATTCTGGTTGCACTTTTCATCATCTAGGGTGCGTTCCTGACACGTTTTGAGGGGTTTTAGCAAAAAAAAAAATTTTCGACTACTCGAGCTCTCTGGCCCGTTCGGTGCACATTTTTGAAAAAAGCTAGGGAGCTGCCCCTAGGTTCGGGGTGTCACAAAATGTTGAAAAGTGGTCGAAAAACCACTATCCAGAATCGGATGTAGAATCGTTAGACGAACTTAAAATTGTTCTACGACACCCATCTGCGACGTTTAGTATTCGAGATATAGCACTTTGTAGGTCTGACCGAGCAATTTTGTACTGAAATGTATGGTGAACATGTAATTCATTAAATAACATTGACTTGCATCGTGCCCTACTTCATCGGCACAGCTGTTATTGACTATCTTTAGTGGAAATGGATTGAGTTTGACCATTTTAAGCCCATTTCCTATGCCGTGCACCAACATTGTGTACCGATCAGGGAAAGTACGCTACGTACGCGTTCATGGATGTCGATGTTGGTACAAGTTGCCTTTCGGGATAGCCGTGCACCAAAACTGTGTACCGATCAGGGAAAGTACAAGACGGAGGGTGCAGCTCGAGCGTACGCGTTCATAGATGTCGATGTTGGTACACTTGCACCAAAATTGTGTACCAATCAGGGAAAGTACAACACGGAGGGCGCAGCCCGGGCGTACGCAATCATGGATGTCCATGTTGATACAATCTACGTGTACGTACCTAGTTTTTGTAGGAAAAGTTGCAATTAAGTGCTTGCATGCTTAAAATGCTCATCTCAACCGGTCACCTTTTGGCCTGCCCTTTTATAACAGAAACCTAGAAAGATACTCGAGATTTTTGTGTTTTTTCCATTCGCCCGGGACGACGAAATGAGCTATGTGCACATCGTGCAGAAAATTGTCTTCGCCACGCATGTTTTTGTCCATCCACTCATATAATCACCCGCATTTGTGTTCAACACGGACGGCGCAGCCCGAGCGAACGCGTTAATGTTTATGTTTGTACACACTGCTTGTACGATTCTAGGATTTGGTAATTGCGTCACAGTGCCCGACCGTCGCGGACACCATTCTTGGACAGAAGTCCTAGTACGTAGAGTACTTTCCCTAGGTATGTGCTCGTTCGTGACTATCGTTGCGTGCTTACGGACACGCTTGGGTATGTTTACCATACAAGGTTTACTAGGGAAACCTGGGAAGGACGCTTGCCCTCCCGTCGCGGACACCATTCTTGGAAAGAAGTCCTAGTACGTAGCGTTCCTTATTTTACTTGATCAGTTTGTAATGCATTCGCTTTGTTCCATCGACTTCTGCTACTGCTCACTAAGGGGTGTTCGTTTGCGATGTGTACGATAAGCAACTGTCTATCGTAACCAGCAGTTAATCAACACTTTTTACCCAAGTCATAGCAACATAGAGTACTTTTCCTAATCGGTACACAATTTTGGTGCACCTCTAACCTCGCCGGCACTTTATCGTTACGTTTTGTGCACAACCTAGGGACGTGGTGTAAGTTTCATGATTTTTATGTTTGATTTGGTTTATTATGATTGAAAAATACGCTACGTCCCAGAAATTGGAGCTCGACTACTTCCTCCATGTGGCGAAAAAAGTTACTGGGCAACGCCTAGCTTATGCCCCATTTGTACTTCAATTTTCATTATCAGGTTTGAAAAATACGCTAAGTCCCAGAAATCTGAACTCGAATACTTTTGCCACGTGGCGCCAAAAGCTACTGAGAAACGCCTAGCCTTTTACCCATTTATAATTTAGTTTTCGTTATAAGTTTTGAACAATACGCAAAGTTCCAAGAATCTGAACTCGAGTACTTTTTACATGTGCCGCCAAAAGCTACTGAGCAACGCCTAGGTTGATACATTTTTGGTACATGGAGTGTATGCATGCAGGCGTACTGCCGTGCTAGACCGGAAAATCGATCTTGCTACTAGAACGTAAAGTAATTCCCCTAGATAGGTGCTTTTGCATGCCTCTGATCGACGACCATGCAACGTGCGACACGCGTAGCTAGGCTTCCCCAAACAAATTTCCTAGAATAGCACCAAATTGCACACTTTCAGGGGTATATTTTGGTACCGTGTACCGTGCATGGTACAAGTATCAGTAGCTCGTGCAATTTATTTTGCATCGTGTTGCGGTTGCTGGTGCGTCGGGATAGGAGTGTTTCGAGACTTTCGCCAAGCGTTGGTGCCATTTGGTGGATAATTAATGTTCTAGCCACAATAAACGTGCCACATAATGCCAATAAGGAAAAAGCCGATTTCTAGGAACTTCC
>NW_026054533.1:20000-25000 GCF_943734685.1 Anopheles coluzzii | reverse complement strand
AGCAGTGTGTACAAACATAAACATTAACGCGTTCGCTCGGGCTGCGCCGTCCGTGTTGAACACAAATGCGGGTGATTATATGAGTGGATGGACAAAAACATGCGTGGCGAAGACAATTTTCTGCACGATGTGCACATAGCTCATTTCGTCGTCCCGGGCGAATGGAAAAACACAAAAATCTCGAGTATCTTTCTAGGTTTCTGTTATAAAAGGGCAGGCCAAAAGGTGACCGGTTGAGATGAGCATTTTAAGCATGCAAGCACTTAATTGCAACTTTTCCTACAAAAACTAGGTACGTACACGTAGATTGTATCAACATGGACATCCATGATTGCGTACGCCCGGGCTGCGCCCTCCGTGTTGTACTTTCCCTGATTGGTACACAATTTTGGTGCAAGTGTACCAACATCGACATCTATGAACGCGTACGCTCGAGCTGCACCCTCCGTCTTGTACTTTCCCTGATCGGTACACAGTTTTGGTGCACGGCTATCCCGAAAGGCAACTTGTACCAACATCGACATCCATGAACGCGTACGTAGCGTACTTTCCCTGATCGGTACACAATGTTGGTGCACGGCATAGGAAATGGGCTTAAAATGGTCAAACTCAATCCATTTCCACTAAAGATAGTCAATAACAGCTGTGCCGATGAAGTAGGGCACGATGCAAGTCAATGTTATTTAATGAATTACATGTTCACCATACATTTCAGTACAAAATTGCTCGGTCAGACCTACAAAGTGCTATATCTCGAATACTAAACGTCGCAGATGGGTGTCGTAGAACAATTTTAAGTTCGTCTAACGATTCTACATCCGATTCTGGATAGTGGTTTTTCGACCACTTTTAAACATTTTGTGACACCCCGAACCTAGGGGCAGCTCCCTAGCTTTTTTCAAAAATGTGCACCGAACGGGCCAGAGAGCTCGAGTAGTCGAAAATTTTTTTTTTTGCTAAAACCCCTCAAAACGTGTCAGGAACGCACCCTAGATGATGAAAAGTGCAACCAGAATGTCAATCGACAACATGCCCGGGGGTACAAATTTGCTCTACGCGTCCCTAGGTAGGGTACTTTTTCATACAAACATCAAAGTGTACGGTGCACACAGTGCGCGGAACAAAAATTGCTCGGTCAGACCTAGGACGGGCCATATCTCGAATACTAAACGTCGCAGATGGGTGTCGTAGAACAATTTTAAGTTCGTCTAACGATTCTACATCCGATTCTGGATAGTGGTTTTTCGACCACTTTTCAACATTTTGTGACACCCCGAACCTAGGGGCAGCTCCCTAGCTTTTTTCAAAAATGTGCACCGAACGGGCCAGAGAGCTCGAGTAGTCGAAAATTTTTTTTTTGCTAAAACCCCTCAAAACGTGTCAGGAACGCACCCTAGATGATGAAAAGTGCAACCAGAACGTCAATCGACAACATGCCCGGGGGTACAAATTTGCTCTACGCGTCCCTAGGTAGGGTACTTTTTCATACAAACATCAAAGTGTACGGTGCACAAAGTGCGCGGAACAAAAATTGCTCGGTCAGACCTAGGACGGGCCATATCTCGAATACTAAACGTCGCAGATGGGTGTCGTAGAACAATTTTAAGTTCGTCTAACGATTCTACATCCGATTCTGGATAGTGGTTTTTCGACCACTTTTCAACATTTTGTGACACCCCGAACCTAGGGGCAGCTCCCTAGCTTTTTTCAAAAATGTGCACCGAACGGGCCAGAGAGCTCGAGTAGTCGAAAAATTTTTTTTTGCTAAAACCCCTAAAAACGTGTCAGGAACGCACCCTAGATGATGAAAAGTGCAACCAGAATGTCAATCGACAACATTCCCGGGGGTACAAATTTGCTCTACGCGTCCCTAGGTAGGGTACTTTTTCATACAAACATCAAAGTGTACGGTGCACACAGTGCGCGGAACAAAAATTGCTCGGTCAGACCTAGGACGGGCCATATCTCGAATACTAAACGTCGCAGATGGGTGTCGTAGAACAATTTTAAGTTCGTCTAACGATTCTACATCCGATTCTGGATAGTGGTTTTTCGACCACTTTTCAACATTTTGTGACACCCCGAACCTAGGGGCAGCTCCCTAGCTTTTTTCAAAAATGTGCACCGAACGGGCCAGAGAGCTCGAGTAGTCGAAAATTTTTTTTTTGCTAAAACCCCTCAAAACGTGTCAGGAACGCACCCTAGATGATGAAAAGTGCAACCAGAACGTCAATCGACAACATGCCCGGGGGTACAAATTTGCTCTACGCGTCCCTAGGTAGGGTACTTTTTCATACAAACATCAAAGTGTACGGTGCACAAAGTGCGCGGAACAAAAATTGCTCGGTCAGACCTAGGACGGGCCATATCTCGAATACTAAACGTCGCAGATGGGTGTCGTAGAACAATTTTAAGTTCGTCTAACGATTCTACATCCGATTCTGGATAGTGGTTTTTCGACCACTTTTCAACATTTTGTGACACCCCGAACCAGAACGTCAATCGACAACATGCCCGGGGGTACAAATTTGCTCTACGCGTCCCTAGGTAGGGTACTTTTTCATACAAACATCAAAGTGTACGGTGCACAAAGTGCGCGGAACAAAAATTGCTCGGTCAGACCTAGGACGGGCCATATCTCGAATACTAAACGTCGCAGATGGGTGTCGTAGAACAATTTTAAGTTCGTCTAACGATTCTACATCCGATTCTGGATAGTGGTTTTTCGACCACTTTTCAACATTTTGTGACACCCCGAACCTAGGGGCAGCTCCCTAGCTTTTTTCAAAAATGTGCACCGAACGGGCCAGAGAGCTCGAGTAGTCGAAAAATTTTTTTTTGCTAAAACCCCTAAAAACGTGTCAGGAACGCACCCTAGATGATGAAAAGTGCAACCAGAATGTCAATCGACAACATTCCCGGGGGTACAAATTTGCTCTACGCGTCCCTAGGTAGGGTACTTTTTCATACAAACATCAAAGTGTACGGTGCACACAGTGCGCGGAACAAAAATTGCTCGGTCAGACCTAGGACGGGCCATATCTCGAATACTAAACGTCGCAGATGGGTGTCGTAGAACAATTTTAAGTTCGTCTAACGATTCTACATCCGATTCTGGATAGTGGTTTTTCGACCACTTTTCAACATTTTGTGACACCCCGAACCTAGGGGCAGCTCCCTAGCTTTTTTCAAAAATGTGCACCGAACGGGCCAGAGAGCTCGAGTAGTCGAAAATTTTTTTTTTGCTAAAACCCCTCAAAACGTGTCAGGAACGCACCCTAGATGATGAAAAGTGCAACCAGAACGTCAATCGACAACATGCCCGGGGGTACAAATTTGCTCTACGCGTCCCTAGGTAGGGTACTTTTTCATACAAACATCAAAGTGTACGGTGCACAAAGTGCGCGGAACAAAAATTGCTCGGTCAGACCTAGGACGGGCCATATCTCGAATACTAAACGTCGCAGATGGGTGTCGTAGAACAATTTTAAGTTCGTCTAACGATTCTACATCCGATTCTGGATAGTGGTTTTTCGACCACTTTTCAACATTTTGTGACACCCCGAACCTAGGGGCAGCTCCCTAGCTTTTTTCAAAAATGTGCACCGAACGGGCCAGAGAGCTCGAGTAGTCGAAAAATTTTTTTTTGCTAAAACCCCTCAAAACGTGTCAGGAACGCACCCTAGATGATGAAAAGTGAAACCAGAACGTGAAACGACAACTTTGTTGGGGGTACCCTTTTTACTCTACGGGCCACTAGCTTAGGCGCGCCAACAGCGCTTTCCTCTCGGGTTCCCATTTTTTGCCCTCCTGGGATTATGATCATTTACTCATTGCCTACTATAGGGAAGGTACCTTGCTCCGAGGTCAAAAATGAAGATTTCACCAAATCGTAGTTTTAACCTCTATTTAGTCGTAGGAGCATGGTTTGCAGTGTCCGTGGGTCATATAAGCCCCCGTTTGGGTCATACGTCCCCTCCCCGATGAAAATCGTCATATGACTATAGGCCGAACTTATGAAGCAAAAGTGGTGTCTGGTGGGTTCTGCCGATGATCTTAACCTATGATTTTGAGTTTCCACTCTTTCAAAACGTTTCCTGGAGCAGTACATCACGGGTCTACGGACCCAAAGACTTCGTTGCGATGGTTTCAAGCATAAAAGTTGTAACAGTTAAGGGTTTTTAATACGCGTATATTAAATCATTGCTTGAAACTAAGCTTCGTTGTCTTTAAACTCTGCAAGACCAATCGAACTTCTTAGGGAAACTCGAAGCATTCACGCTAAGCTGGTGGTGCAGGGCACATAGCGTGATGAAACCGGGTTTCCCTAACCAATGTGGCATATTTTTTCCCTGAGAGTGAAGCTCAGACCCACGTAGGGGAGAGCGAAGTGGAACTTTAATGTTCAATGCAGCAAATGTTCGCCATGCGGATAAACAAGTTGGAATAGTTCAATGTAGTGTAATGCAAACACGAATCGCAAATAACGATACGGGACCCAGAAGCAATTCTGCGGATCCCTCGGGGAGTGGTGAGTTGATATAAATTAGAGGTGAAAGTCCAAGTTGTTCGAGCTCCGGCTCGGCAGCCGATACGAGGTTCCTGTTGAGCTTGTTTGTACATCGCGCAGAGGCGCCGTTCGGTTCTAGCAATGATTCCCGCCACCATGTTCCATGCGTGCAGAGATCCGTTAGAGCTCGTTCAATGTGTCCCGCCGTGATTACGAAAAAGTCCAACAGTTGACTTAGTTGGGTGTGCGTCAAGTAATCGCGCAGAGATGCCGATCGGTTCCTAGCAATGTTTCCCGTCACAAGGTGGTATTGGCACCTGTGCAGAGTGGCCGTTAGCAATGTCTCCCGTATCACGGTGGTGTACCATCACTAGTGCAGAGTGACCGCTAGCAATGTCTCCCGTCACAAGGTGGTAGCCCAGAAGTGCAGAGAAGCCGCTGTAGCAAAGTCTCCCGTATCACGTTGGAGTTCTTCCACTAGTGCAGAGAG
>NW_026054533.1:7500-10000 GCF_943734685.1 Anopheles coluzzii | reverse complement strand
CGATTAGGAAAAGTACTCTATGTTGCTATGACTTGGGTAAAAAGTGTTGATTAACTGCTGGTTACGATAGACAGTTGCTTATCGTACACATCGCAAACGAACACCCCTTAGTGAGCAGTAGCAGAAGTCGATGGAACAAAGCGAATGCATTACAAACTGATCAAGTAAAATAAGGAACGCTACGTACTAGGACTTCTTTCCAAGAATGGTGTCCGCGACGGGAGGGCAAGCGTCCTTCCCAGGTTTCCCTAGTAAACCTTGTATGGTAAACATACCCAAGCGTGTCCGTAAGCACGCAACGATAGTCACGAACGAGCACATACCTAGGGAAAGTACTCTACGTACTAGGACTTCTGTCCAAGAATGGTGTCCGCGACGGTCCGGGCACTGTGACGCAATTACCAAATCCTAGAATCGTACAAGCAGTGTGTACAAACATAAACATTAACGCGTTCGCTCGGGCTGCGCCGTCCGTGTTGAACACAAATGCGGGTGATTATATGAGTGGATGGACAAAAACATGCGTGGCGAAGACAATTTTCTGCACGATGTGCACATAGCTCATTTCGTCGTCCCGGGCGAATGGAAAAACACAAAAATCTCGAGTATCTTTCTAGGTTTCTGTTATAAAAGGGCAGGCCAAAAGGTGACCGGTTGAGATGAGCATTTTAAGCATGCAAGCACTTAATTGCAACTTTTCCTACAAAAACTAGGTACGTACACGTAGATTGTATCAACATGGACATCCATGATTGCGTACGCCCGGGCTGCGCCCTCCGTGTTGTACTTTCCCTGATTGGTACACAATTTTGGTGCAGTGTACCAACATCGACATCTATGAACGCGTACGCTCGAGCTGCACCCTCCGTCTTGTACTTTCCCTGATCGGTACACAGTTTTGGTGCACGGCTATCCCGAAAGGCAACTTGTACCAACATCGACATCCATGAACGCGTACGTAGCGTACTTTCCCTGATCGGTACACAATGTTGGTGCACGGCATAGGAAATGGGCTTAAAATGGTCAAACTCAATCCATTTCCACTAAAGATAGTCAATAACAGCTGTGCCGATGAAGTAGGGCACGATGCAAGTCAATGTTATTTAATGAATTACATGTTCACACCATACATTTCAGTACAAAATTGCTCGGTCAGACCTACAAAGTGCTATATCTCGAATACTAAACGTCGCAGATGGGTGTCGTAGAACAATTTTAAGTTCGTCTAACGATTCTACATCCGATTCTGGATAGTGGTTTTTTCGACCACTTTTCAACATTTTGTGACACCCCCGAACCTAGGGGCAGCTCCCTAGCTTTTTTCAAAAATGTGCACCGAACGGGCCAGAGAGCTCGAGTAGTCGAAAATTTTTTTTTTTGCTAAAACCCCTCAAAACGTGTCAGGAACGCACCCTAGATGATGAAAAGTGCAACCAGAATGTCAATCGACAACATGCCCGGGGGTACAAATTTGCTCTACGCGTCCCTAGGTAGGGTACTTTTTTCATACAAACATCAAAGTGTACGGTGCACACAGTGCGCGGAACAAAAATTGCTCGGTCAGACCTAGGACGGGCCATATCTCGAATACTAAACGTCGCAGATGGTGTCGTAGAACAATTTTTAAGTTCGTCTAACGATTCTACATCCGATTCTGGATAGTGGTTTTTCGACCACTTTTCAACATTTTGTGACACCCCGAACCTAGGGGCAGCTCCCTAGCTTTTTTCAAAAATGTGCACCGAACGGGCCAGAGAGCTCGAGTAGTCGAAAATTTTTTTTTTGCTAAAACCCCCTCAAAACGTGTCAGGAACGCACCCTAGATGATGAAAAGTGCAACCAGAACGTCAATCGACAACATGCCCGGGGGTACAAATTTGCTCTACGCGTCCCTAGGTAGGGTACTTTTTCATACAAACATCAAAGTGTACGGTGCACAAAGTGCGCGGAACAAAAATTGCTCGGTCAGACCTAGGACGGGGCCATATCTCGAATACTAAACGTCGCAGATGGGTGTCGTAGAACAATTTTTAAGTTCGTCTAACGATTCTACATCCGATTCTGGATAGTGGTTTTCGACCACTTTTCAACATTTTGTGACACCCCCGAACCTAGGGGCAGCTCCCTAGCTTTTTTCAAAAATGTGCACCGAACGGGCCAGAGAGCTCGAGTAGTCGAAAATTTTTTTTTTGCTAAAACCCCTCAAAACGTGTCAGGAACGCACCCTAGATGATGAAAAGTGCAACCAGAACGTCAATCGACAACATGCCCGGGGGTACAAATTTGCTCTACGCGTCCCTAGGTAGGGTACTTTTTTCATACAAACATCAAAGTGTACGGTGCACAAAGTGCGCGGAACAAAAATTGCTCGGTCAGACCTAGGACGGGCCATATCTCGAATACTAAACGTCGCAGATGGGTGTCGTAGAACAATTTTAAGTTCGTCTAACGATTCTACATCCGATTCTGGATAGTGGTTTTTCGACCACTTTTCAACATT
>NW_026054532.1:17500-22500 GCF_943734685.1 Anopheles coluzzii | reverse complement strand
AAAAAAAATTTTTCGACTACTCGAGCTCTCTGGCCCGTTCGGTGCACATTTTTGAAAAAAGCTAGGGAGCTGCCCCTAGGTTCGGGGTGTCACAAAATGTTGAAAAGTGGTCGAAAAACCACTATCCAGAATCGGATGTAGAATCGTTAGACAAACTTAAAATTGTTCTACGACACCCATCTGCGACGTTTAGTATTCGAGATATGGCCCGTCCTAGGTCTGACCGAGCAATTTTTGTTCCGCGCACTTTGTGCACCGTACACTTTGATGTTTGTATGAAAAAGTACCCTACCTAGGGACGCGTAGTGCAAATTTGTACCCCCGGGCATGTTGTCGATTGACTTTCTGGTTGCACTTTTCATCATCTAGGGTGCGTTCCTGACACGTTTTGAGGGGTTTTAGCAAAAAAAAAATTTTCGACTACTCGAGCTCTCTGGCCCGTTCGGTGCACATTTTTGAAAAAAGCTAGGGAGCTGCCCCTAGGTTCGGGGGTGTCACAAAATGTTGAAAAGTGGTCGAAAAACCACTATCCAGAATCGGATGTAGAATCGTTTAGACGAACTTAAAATTGTTCTACGACACCCATCTGCGACGTTTAGTATTCGAGATATGGCCCGTCCTAGGTCTGACCGAGCAATTTTTGTTCCGCGCACTTTGTGCACCGTACACTTTGATGTTTGTATGAAAAAGTACCCTACCTAGGACGCGTAGAGCAAATTTGTACCCCGGGCATGTTGTCGATTGACGTTCTGGTTGCACTTTTCATCATCTAGGGTGCGTTCCTGACACGTTTTGAGGGGTTTTAGCAAAAAAAAAATTTTCGACTACTCGAGCTCTCTGGCCCGTTCGGTGCACATTTTTGAAAAAAGCTAGGGAGCTGCCCCTAGGTTCGGGGTGTCACAAAATGTTGAAAAGTGGTCGAAAAACCACTATCCAGAATCGGATGTAGAATCGTTAGACGAACTTAAAATTGTTCTACGACACCCATCTGCGACGTTTAGTATTCGAGATATGGCCCGTCCTAGGTCTGACCGAGCAATTTTTGTTCCGCGCACTGTGTGCACCGTACACTTTGATGTTTGTATGAAAAAGTACCCTACCTAGGGACGCGTAGAGCAAATTTGTACCACCGGGCATGTTGTCGATTGACATTCTGGTTGCACTTTTCATCATCTAGGGTGCGTTCCTGACACGTTTTGAGGGGTTTTAGCAAAAAAAAAAATTTTCGACTACTCGAGCTCTCTGGCCCGTTCGGTGCACATTTTTGAAAAAAGCTAGGGAGCTGCCCCTAGGTTCGGGGGTGTCACAAAATGTTGAAAAGTGGTCGAAAAACCACTATCCAGAATCGGATGTAGAATCGTTAGACGAACTTAAAATTGTTCTACGACACCCATCTGCGACGTTTAGTATTCGAGATATGGCCCGTCCTAGGTCTGACCGAGCAATTTTTGTTCCGCGCACTGTGTGCACCGTACACTTTGATGTTTGTATGAAAAAGTACCCTACCTAGGGACGCGTAGAGCAAATTTGTACCCCCGGGAATGTTGTCGATTGACATTCTGGTTGCACTTTTCATCATCTAGGGTGCGTTCCTGACACGTTTTTAGGGGTTTTAGCAAAAAAAAATTTTTCGACTACTCGAGCTCTCTGGCCCGTTCGGTGCACATTTTTGAAAAAAGCTAGGGAGCTGCCCCTAGGTTCGGGGTGTGTCACAAAATGTTGAAAAGTGGTCGAAAAACCACTATCCAGAATCGGATGTAGAATCGTTAGACGAACTTAAAATTGTTCTACGACACCCATCTGCGACGTTTAGTATTCGAGATATGGCCCGTCCTAGGTCTGACCGAGCAATTTTTGTTCCGCGCACTTTGTGCACCGTACACTTTGATGTTTGTATGAAAAAGTACCCTACCTAGGGACGCGTAGAGCAAATTTGTACCCCCGGGCATGTTGTCGATTGACGTTCTGGTTGCACTTTTCATCATCTAGGGTGCGTTCCTGACACGTTTTGAGGGGTTTTAGCAAAAAAAAAATTTTCGACTACTCGAGCTCTCTGGCCCGTTCGGTGCACATTTTTGAAAAAAGCTAGGGAGCTGCCCCTAGGTTCGGGGTGTCACAAAATGTTGAAAAGTGGTCGAAAAACCACTATCCAGAATCGGATGTAGAATCGTTAGACGAACTTAAAATTGTTCTACGACACCCATCTGCGACGTTTAGTATTCGAGATATGGCCCGTCCTAGGTCTGACCGAGCATTTTTGTTCCGCGCACTGTGTGCACCGTACACTTTGATGTTTGTATGAAAAAGTACCCTACCTAGGGACGCGTAGAGCAAATTTGTACCCCGGGCATGTTGTCGATTGACATTCTGGTTGCACTTTTCATCATCTAGGGTGCGTTCCTGACACGTTTTGAGGGGTTTTAGCAAAAAAAAAAATTTTCGACTACTCGAGCTCTCTGGCCCGTTCGGTGCACATTTTTGAAAAAAGCTAGGGAGCTGCCCCTAGGTTCGGGGGTGTCACAAAATTTTGAAAAGTGGTCGAAAAACCACTATCCAGAATCGGATGTAGAATCGTTAGACGAACTTAAAATTGTTCTACGACACCCATCTGCGACGTTTAGTATTCGAGATATAGCACTTTGTAGGTCTGACCGAGCAATTTTGTACTGAAATGTATGGTGAACATGTAATTCATTAAATAACATTGACTTGCATCGTGCCCTACTTCATCGGCACAGCTGTTATTGACTATCTTTAGTGGAAATGGATTGAGTTTGACCATTTTAAGCCCATTTCCTATGCCGTGCACCAACATTGTGTACCGATCAGGGAAAGTACGCTACGTACGCGTTCATGGATGTCGATGTTGGTACAAGTTGCCTTTCGGGATAGCCGTGCACCAAAACTGTGTACCGATCAGGGAAAGTACAAGACGGAGGGTGCAGCTCGAGCGTACGCGTTCATAGATGTCGATGTTGGTACACTTGCACCAAAATTGTGTACCAATCAGGGAAAGTACAACACGGAGGGCGCAGCCCGGGCGTACGCAATCATGGATGTCCATGTTGATACAATCTACGTGTACGTACCTAGTTTTTGTAGGAAAAGTTGCAATTAAGTGCTTGCATGCTTAAAATGCTCATCTCAACCGGTCACCTTTTGGCCTGCCCTTTTATAACAGAAACCTAGAAAGATACTCGAGATTTTTGTGTTTTTCCATTCGCCCGGGACGACGAAATGAGCTATGTGCACATCGTGCAGAAAATTGTCTTCGCCACGCATGTTTTTGTCCATCCACTCATATAATCACCCGCATTTGTGTTCAACACGGACGGCGCAGCCCGAGCGAACGCGTTAATGTTTATGTTTGTACACACTGCTTGTACGATTCTAGGATTTGGTAATTGCGTCACAGTGCCCGACCGTCGCGGACACCATTCTTGGACAGAAGTCCTAGTACGTAGAGTACTTTCCCTAGGTATGTGCTCGTTCGTGACTATCGTTGCGTGCTTACGGACACGCTTGGGTATGTTTACCATACAAGGTTTACTAGGGAAACCTGGGAAGGACGCTTGCCCTCCCGTCGCGGACACCATTCTTGGAAAGAAGTCCTAGTACGTAGCGTTCCTTATTTTACTTGATCAGTTTGTAATGCATTCGCTTTGTTCCATCGACTTCTGCTACTGCTCACTAAGGGGTGTTCGTTTGCGATGTGTACGATAAGCAACTGTCTATCGTAACCAGCAGTTAATCAACACTTTTTACCCAAGTCATAGCAACATAGAGTACTTTTCCTAATCGGTACACAATTTTGGTGCACCTCTAACCTCGCCGGCACTTTATCGTTACGTTTTGTGCACAACCTAGGGACGTGGTGTAAGTTTCATGATTTTTATGTTTGATTTGGTTTATTATGATTGAAAAATACGCTACGTCCCAGAAATTGGAGCTCGACTACTTCCTCCATGTGGCGAAAAAAGTTACTGGGCAACGCCTAGCTTATGCCCCATTTGTACTTCAATTTTCATTATCAGGTTTGAAAAATACGCTAAGTCCCAGAAATCTGAACTCGAATACTTTTGCCACGTGGCGCCAAAAGCTACTGAGAAACGCCTAGCCTTTTACCCATTTATAATTTAGTTTTCGTTATAAGTTTTGAACAATACGCAAAGTTCCAAGAATCTGAACTCGAGTACTTTTTACATGTGCCGCCAAAAGCTACTGAGCAACGCCTAGGTTGATACATTTTTGGTACATGGAGTGTATGCATGCAGGCGTACTGCCGTGCTAGACCGGAAAATCGATCTTGCTACTAGAACGTAAAGTAATTCCCCTAGATAGGTGCTTTTGCATGCCTCTGATCGACGACCATGCAACGTGCGACACGCGTAGCTAGGCTTCCCCAAACAAATTTCCTAGAATAGCACCAAATTGCACACTTTCAGGGGTATATTTTGGTACCGTGTACCGTGCATGGTACAAGTATCAGTAGCTCGTGCAATTTATTTTGCATCGTGTTGCGGTTGCTGGTGCGTCGGGATAGGAGTGTTTCGAGACTTTCGCCAAGCGTTGGTGCCATTTGGTGGATAATTAATGTTCTAGCCACAATAAACGTGCCACATAATGCCAATAAGGAAAAAGCCGATTTCTAGGAACTTCCAGTCAGAATGTTTGCCATCAGCGCTTTCCTGTCGAGTTCAGGATCTGGGACTTAGCGTTTTTTTTCCACGATCCAATCCAACGACCAGATCGTGAATAAACAATACATACAACAGTGCATCCCTTTAAAGTAGGAAAAAGCCGAATTCTAGGGAGCTCCAGTCCAAAAGGTTGTCATCAGCGCTCTCCTCTCGAGTTCAAGATTTGGGACTTAGCGTTTTTTTCGCGATCCAGCCAAAAGACCAGATCGTGAAATAAACAATTAATATAACTGTACTAGTACATCCCTTCAACTGAAGCAAGTGCACCATACATGACCCGTACGCCAATCATCCATGCAC
>NW_026054532.1:5000-7500 GCF_943734685.1 Anopheles coluzzii | reverse complement strand
ATTTGTACCCCCGGGCATGTTGTCGATTGACGTTCTGGTTGCACTTTTCATCATCTAGGGTGCGTTCCTGACACGTTTTGAGGGGTTTTAGCAAAAAAAAAATTTTCGACTACTCGAGCTCTCTGGCCCGTTCGGTGCACATTTTTGAAAAAAGCTAGGGAGCTGCCCCTAGGTTCGGGGTGTCACAAAATGTTGAAAAGTGGTCGAAAAACCACTATCCAGAATCGGATGTAGAATCGTTAGACGAACTTAAAATTGTTCTACGACACCCATCTGCGACGTTTAGTATTCGAGATATGGCCCGTCCTAGGTCTGACCGAGCAATTTTTGTTCCGCGCACTGTGTGCACCGTACACTTTGATGTTTGTATGAAAAAGTACCCTACCTAGGGACGCGTAGAGCAAATTTGTACCCCCGGGAATGTTGTCGATTGACATTCTGGTTGCACTTTTCATCATCTAGGGTGCGTTCCTGACACGTTTTTAGGGGTTTTAGCAAAAAAAAATTTTTCGACTACTCGAGCTCTCTGGCCCGTTCGGTGCACATTTTTGAAAAAAGCTAGGGAGCTGCCCCTAGGTTCGGGGTGTCACAAAATGTTGAAAAGTGGTCGAAAAACCACTATCCAGAATCGGATGTAGAATCGTTAGACGAACTTAAAATTGTTCTACGACACCCATCTGCGACGTTTAGTATTCGAGATATGGCCCGTCCTAGGTCTGACCGAGCAATTTTTGTTCCGCGCACTTTGTGCACCGTACACTTTGATGTTTGTATGAAAAAGTACCCTACCTAGGGACGCGTAGAGCAAATTTGTACCCCCGGGCCTGTTGTCGATTGACGTTCTGGTTGCACTTTTCATCATCTAGGGTGCGTTCCTGACACGTTTTGAGGGGTTTTAGCAAAAAAAAAATTTTCGACTACTCGAGCTCTCTGGCCCGTTCGGTGCACATTTTTGAAAAAAGCTAGGGAGCTGCCCCTAGGTTCGGGGTGTCACAAAATGTTGAAAAGTGGTCGAAAAACCACTATCCAGAATCGGATGTAGAATCGTTAGACGAACTTAAAATTGTTCTACGACACCCATCTGCGACGTTTAGTATTCGAGATATGGCCCGTCCTAGGTCTGACCGAGCAATTTTTGTTCCGCGCACTGTGTGCACCGTACACTTTGATGTTTGTATGAAAAAGTACCCTACCTAGGGACGCGTAGAGCAAATTTGTACCCCCGGGCATGTTGTCGATTGACATTCTGGTTGCACTTTTCATCATCTAGGGTGCGTTCCTGACACGTTTTGAGGGGTTTTAGCAAAAAAAAAAATTTTCGACTACTCGAGCTCTCTGGCCCGTTCGGTGCACATTTTTGAAAAAAGCTAGGGAGCTGCCCCTAGGTTCGGGGTGTCACAAAATGTTGAAAAGTGGTCGAAAAACCACTATCCAGAATCGGATGTAGAATCGTTAGACGAACTTAAAATTGTTCTACGACACCCATCTGCGACGTTTAGTATTCGAGATATAGCACTTGTGTAGGTCTGACCGAGCAATTTTGTACTGAAATGTATGGTGAACATGTAATTCATTAAATAACATTGACTTGCATCGTGCCCTACTTCATCGGCACAGCTGTTATTGACTATCTTTAGTGGAAATGGATTGAGTTTGACCATTTTAAGCCCATTTCCTATGCCGTGCACCAACATTGTGTACCGATCAGGGAAAGTACGCTACGTACGCGTTCATGGATGTCGATGTTGGTACAAGTTGCCTTTCGGGATAGCCGTGCACCAAAACTGTGTACCGATCAGGGAAAGTACAAGACGGAGGGTGCAGCTCGAGCGTACGCGTTCATAGATGTCGATGTTGGTACACTTGCACCAAAATTGTGTACCAATCAGGGAAAGTACAACACGGAGGGCGCAGCCCGGGCGTACGCAATCATGGATGTCCATGTTGATACAATCTACGTGTACGTACCTAGTTTTTGTAGGAAAAGTTGCAATTAAGTGCTTGCATGCTTAAAATGCTCATCTCAACCGGTCACCTTTTGGCCTGCCCTTTTATAACAGAAACCTAGAAAGATACTCGAGATTTTTGTGTTTTTCCATTCGCCCGGGACGACGAAATGAGCTATGTGCACATCGTGCAGAAAATTGTCTTCGCCACGCATGTTTTTGTCCATCCACTCATATAATCACCCGCATTTGTGTTCAACACGGACGGCGCAGCCCGAGCGAACGCGTTAATGTTTATGTTTGTACACACTGCTTGTACGATTCTAGGATTTGGTAATTGCGTCACAGTGCCCGACCGTCGCGGACACCATTCTTGGACAGAAGTCCTAGTACGTAGAGTACTTTCCCTAGGTATGTGCTCGTTCGTGACTATCGTTGCGTGCTTACGGACACGCTTGGGTATGTTTACCATACAAGGTTTACTAGGGAAACCTGGGAAGGACGCTTGCCCTCCCGTCGCGGACACCATTCTTGGAAAGAAGTCCTAGTACGTA
>NW_026054531.1:25000-29659 GCF_943734685.1 Anopheles coluzzii | reverse complement strand
TTTATTCACGATCTGGTCGTTGGATTGGATCGTGGAAAAAAAACGCTAAGTCCCAGATCCTGAACTCGACAGGAAAGCGCTGATGGCAAACATTCTGACTGGAAGTTCCTAGAAATCGGCTTTTTCCTTATTGGCATTATGTGGCACGTTTATTGTGGCTAGAACATTAATTATCCACCAAATGGCACCAACGCTTGGCGAAAGTCTCGAAACACTCCTATCCCGACGCACCAGCAACCGCAACACGATGCAAAATAAATTGCACGAGCTACTGATACTTGTACCATGCACGGTACACGGTACCAAAATATACCCCTGAAAGTGTGCAATTTGGGGCTATTCTAGGAAATTTGTTTGGGGAAGCCTAGCTACGCGTGTCGCACGTTGCATGGTCGTCGATCAGAGGCATGCAAAAGCACCTATCTAGGGGAATTACTTTACGTTCTAGTAGCAAGATCGATTTTCCGGTCTAGCACGGCAGTACGCCTGCATGCATACACTCCATGTACCAAAAATGTATCAACCTAGGCGTTGCTCAGTAGCTTTTGGCGGCACATGTAAAAAGTACTCGAGTTCAGATTCTTGGAACTTTGCGTATTGTTCAAAACTTATAACGAAAACTAAATTATAAATGGGTAAAAGGCTAGGCGTTTCTCAGTAGCTTTTGGCGCCACGTGGCAAAAGTATTCGAGTTCAGATTTCTGGGACTTAGCGTATTTTTCAAACCTGATAATGAAAATTGAAGTACAAATGGGGCATAAGCTAGGCGTTGCCCAGTAACTTTTGGCGCCACATGGAGGAAGTAGTCGAGCTCCAATTTCTGGGACGTAGCGTATTTTTCAATCATAATAAACCGAATCAAACATAAAAATCATGAAACTTACACCACGTCCCTAGGTTGTGCACAAAACGTAACGATAAAGTGCCGGCGAGGTTAGAGGTGCACCAAAATTGTGTACCGATTAGGAAAAGTACTCTATGTTGCTATGACTTGGGTAAAAAGTGTTGATTAACTGCTGGTTACGATAGACAGTTGCTTATCGTACACATCGCAAACGAACACCCCTTAGTGAGCAGTAGCAGAAGTCGATGGAACAAAGCGAATGCATTACAAACTGATCAAGTAAAATAAGGAACGCTACGTACTAGGACTTCTTTCCAAGAATGGTGTCCGCGACGGGAGGGCAAGCGTCCTTCCCAGGTTTCCCTAGTAAACCTTGTATGGTAAACATACCCAAGCGTGTCCGTAAGCACGCAACGATAGTCACGAACGAGCACATACCTAGGGAAAGTACTCTACGTACTAGGACTTCTGTCCAAGAATGGTGTCCGCGACGGTCGGGCACTGTGACGCAATTACCAAATCCTAGAATCGTACAAGCAGTGTGTACAAACATAAACATTAACGCGTTCGCTCGGGCTGCGCCGTCCGTGTTGAACACAAATGCGGGTGATTATATGAGTGGATGGACAAAAACATGCGTGGCGAAGACAATTTTCTGCACGATGTGCACATAGCTCATTTCGTCGTCCCGGGCGAATGGAAAAACACAAAAATCTCGAGTATCTTTCTAGGTTTCTGTTATAAAAGGGCAGGCCAAAAGGTGACCGGTTGAGATGAGCATTTTAAGCATGCAAGCACTTAATTGCAACTTTTCCTACAAAAACTAGGTACGTACACGTAGATTGTATCAACATGGACATCCATGATTGCGTACGCCCGGGCTGCGCCCTCCGTGTTGTACTTTCCCTGATTGGTACACAATTTTGGTGCAAGTGTACCAACATCGACATCTATGAACGCGTACGCTCGAGCTGCACCCTCCGTCTTGTACTTTCCCTGATCGGTACACAGTTTTGGTGCACGGCTATCCCGAAAGGCAACTTGTACCAACATCGACATCCATGAACGCGTACGTAGCGTACTTTCCCTGATCGGTACACAATGTTGGTGCACGGCATAGGAAATGGGCTTAAAATGGTCAAACTCAATCCATTTCCACTAAAGATAGTCAATAACAGCTGTGCCGATGAAGTAGGGCACGATGCAAGTCAATGTTATTTAATGAATTACATGTTCACCATACATTTCAGTACAAAATTGCTCGGTCAGACCTACAAAGTGCTATATCTCGAATACTAAACGTCGCAGATGGGTGTCGTAGAACAATTTTAAGTTCGTCTAACGATTCTACATCCGATTCTGGATAGTGGTTTTTCGACCACTTTTCAACATTTTGTGACACCCCGAACCTAGGGGCAGCTCCCTAGCTTTTTTCAAAAATGTGCACCGAACGGGCCAGAGAGCTCGAGTAGTCGAAAATTTTTTTTTTTGCTAAAACCCCTCAAAACGTGTCAGGAACGCACCCTAGATGATGAAAAGTGCAACCAGAATGTCAATCGACAACATGCCCGGGGGTACAAATTTGCTCTACGCGTCCCTAGGTAGGGTACTTTTTCATACAAACATCAAAGTGTACGGTGCACACAGTGCGCGGAACAAAAATTGCTCGGTCAGACCTAGGACGGGCCATATCTCGAATACTAAACGTCGCAGATGGGTGTCGTAGAACAATTTTAAGTTCGTCTAACGATTCTACATCCGATTCTGGATAGTGGTTTTTCGACCACTTTTCAACATTTTGTGACACCCCGAACCTAGGGGCAGCTCCCTAGCTTTTTTCAAAAATGTGCACCGAACGGGCCAGAGAGCTCGAGTAGTCGAAAATTTTTTTTTTGCTAAAACCCCTCAAAACGTGTCAGGAACGCACCCTAGATGATGAAAAGTGCAACCAGAACGTCAATCGACAACATGCCCGGGGGTACAAATTTGCTCTACGCGTCCCTAGGTAGGGTACTTTTTCATACAAACATCAAAGTGTACGGTGCACAAAGTGCGCGGAACAAAAATTGCTCGGTCAGACCTAGGACGGGCCATATCTCGAATACTAAACGTCGCAGATGGGTGTCGTAGAACAATTTTAAGTTCGTCTAACGATTCTACATCCGATTCTGGATAGTGGTTTTTCGACCACTTTTCAACATTTTGTGACACCCCGAACCTAGGGGCAGCTCCCTAGCTTTTTTCAAAAATGTGCACCGAACGGGCCAGAGAGCTCGAGTAGTCGAAAAATTTTTTTTTGCTAAAACCCCTAAAAACGTGTCAGGAACGCACCCTAGATGATGAAAAGTGCAACCAGAATGTCAATCGACAACATTCCCGGGGGTACAAATTTGCTCTACGCGTCCCTAGGTAGGGTACTTTTTCATACAAACATCAAAGTGTACGGTGCACACAGTGCGCGGAACAAAAATTGCTCGGTCAGACCTAGGACGGGCCATATCTCGAATACTAAACGTCGCAGATGGGTGTCGTAGAACAATTTTAAGTTCGTCTAACGATTCTACATCCGATTCTGGATAGTGGTTTTTCGACCACTTTTCAACATTTTGTGACACCCCGAACCTAGGGGCAGCTCCCTAGCTTTTTTCAAAAATGTGCACCGAACGGGCCAGAGAGCTCGAGTAGTCGAAAATTTTTTTTTTTGCTAAAACCCCTCAAAACGTGTCAGGAACGCACCCTAGATGATGAAAAGTGCAACCAGAATGTCAATCGACAACATGCCCGGGGGTACAAATTTGCTCTACGCGTCCCTAGGTAGGGTACTTTTTCATACAAACATCAAAGTGTACGGTGCACACAGTGCGCGGAACAAAAATTGCTCGGTCAGACCTAGGACGGGCCATATCTCGAATACTAAACGTCGCAGATGGGTGTCGTAGAACAATTTTAAGTTCGTCTAACGATTCTACATCCGATTCTGGATAGTGGTTTTTCGACCACTTTTCAACATTTTGTGACACCCCGAACCTAGGGGCAGCTCCCTAGCTTTTTTCAAAAATGTGCACCGAACGGGCCAGAGAGCTCGAGTAGTCGAAAATTTTTTTTTTGCTAAAACCCCTCAAAACGTGTCAGGAACGCACCCTAGATGATGAAAAGTGCAACCAGAACGTCAATCGACAACATGCCCGGGGGTACAAATTTGCTCTACGCGTCCCTAGGTAGGGTACTTTTTCATACAAACATCAAAGTGTACGGTGCACAAAGTGCGCGGAACAAAAATTGCTCGGTCAGACCTAGGACGGGCCATATCTCGAATACTAAACGTCGCAGATGGGTGTCGTAGAACAATTTTAAGTTTGTCTAACGATTCTACATCCGATTCTGGATAGTGGTTTTTCGACCACTTTTCAACATTTTGTGACACCCCGAACCTAGGGGCAGCTCCCTAGCTTTTTTCAAAAATGTGCACCGAACGGGCCAGAGAGCTCGAGTAGTCGAAAAATTTTTTTTTGCTAAAACCCCTCAAAACGTGTCAGGAACGCACCCTAGATGATGAAAAGTGAAACCAGAACGTGAAACGACAACTTTGTTGGGGGTACCCTTTTTACTCTACGGGCCACTAGCTTAGGCGCGCCAACAGCGCTTTCCTCTCGGGTTCCCATTTTTTGCCCTCCTGGGATTATGATCATTTACTCATTGCCTACTATAGGGAAGGTACCTTGCTCCGAGGTCAAAAATGAAGATTTCACCAAATCGTAGTTTTAACCTCTATTTAGTCGTAGGAGCATGGTTTGCAGTGTCCGTGGGTCATATAA
>NW_026054531.1:10000-15000 GCF_943734685.1 Anopheles coluzzii | reverse complement strand
GTCGCACGTTGCATGGTCGTCGATCAGAGGCATGCAAAAGCACCTATCTAGGGGAATTACTTTACGTTCTAGTAGCAAGATCGATTTTCCGGTCTAGCACGGCAGTACGCCTGCATGCATACACTCCATGTACCAAAAATGTATCAACCTAGGCGTTGCTCAGTAGCTTTTGGCGGCACATGTAAAAAGTACTCGAGTTCAGATTCTTGGAACTTTGCGTATTGTTCAAAACTTATAACGAAAACTAAATTATAAATGGGTAAAAGGCTAGGCGTTTCTCAGTAGCTTTTGGCGCCACGTGGCAAAAGTATTCGAGTTCAGATTTCTGGGACTTAGCGTATTTTTCAAACCTGATAATGAAAATTGAAGTACAAATGGGGCATAAGCTAGGCGTTGCCCAGTAACTTTTTTCGCCACATGGAGGAAGTAGTCGAGCTCCAATTTCTGGGACGTAGCGTATTTTTCAATCATAATAAACCAAATCAAACATAAAAATCATGAAACTTACACCACGTCCCTAGGTTGTGCACAAAACGTAACGATAAAGTGCCGGCGAGGTTAGAGGTGCACCAAAATTGTGTACCGATTAGGAAAAGTACTCTATGTTGCTATGACTTGGGTAAAAAGTGTTGATTAACTGCTGGTTACGATAGACAGTTGCTTATCGTACACATCGCAAACGAACACCCCTTAGTGAGCAGTAGCAGAAGTCGATGGAACAAAGCGAATGCATTACAAACTGATCAAGTAAAATAAGGAACGCTACGTACTAGGACTTCTTTCCAAGAATGGTGTCCGCGACGGGAGGGCAAGCGTCCTTCCCAGGTTTCCCTAGTAAACCTTGTATGGTAAACATACCCAAGCGTGTCCGTAAGCACGCAACGATAGTCACGAACGAGCACATACCTAGGGAAAGTACTCTACGTACTAGGACTTCTGTCCAAGAATGGTGTCCGCGACGGTCGGGCACTGTGACGCAATTACCAAATCCTAGAATCGTACAAGCAGTGTGTACAAACATAAACATTAACGCGTTCGCTCGGGCTGCGCCGTCCGTGTTGAACACAAATGCGGGTGATTATATGAGTGGATGGACAAAAACATGCGTGGCGAAGACAATTTTCTGCACGATGTGCACATAGCTCATTTCGTCGTCCCGGGCGAATGGAAAAACACAAAAATCTCGAGTATCTTTCTAGGTTTCTGTTATAAAAGGGCAGGCCAAAAGGTGACCGGTTGAGATGAGCATTTTAAGCATGCAAGCACTTAATTGCAACTTTTCCTACAAAAACTAGGTACGTACACGTAGATTGTATCAACATGGACATCCATGATTGCGTACGCCCGGGCTGCGCCCTCCGTGTTGTACTTTCCCTGATTGGTACACAATTTTGGTGCAAGTGTACCAACATCGACATCTATGAACGCGTACGCTCGAGCTGCACCCTCCGTCTTGTACTTTCCCTGATCGGTACACAGTTTTGGTGCACGGCTATCCCGAAAGGCAACTTGTACCAACATCGACATCCATGAACGCGTACGTAGCGTACTTTCCCTGATCGGTACACAATGTTGGTGCACGGCATAGGAAATGGGCTTAAAATGGTCAAACTCAATCCATTTCCACTAAAGATAGTCAATAACAGCTGTGCCGATGAAGTAGGGCACGATGCAAGTCAATGTTATTTAATGAATTACATGTTCACCATACATTTCAGTACAAAATTGCTCGGTCAGACCTACAAAGTGCTATATCTCGAATACTAAACGTCGCAGATGGGTGTCGTAGAACAATTTTAAGTTCGTCTAACGATTCTACATCCGATTCTGGATAGTGGTTTTTCGACCACTTTTCAACATTTTGTGACACCCCGAACCTAGGGGCAGCTCCCTAGCTGTTTTCAAAAATGTGCACCGAACGGGCCAGAGAGCTCGAGTAGTCGAAAATTTTTTTTTTTGCTAAAACCCCTCAAAACGTGTCAGGAACGCACCCTAGATGATGAAAAGTGCAACCAGAATGTCAATCGACAACATGCCCGGGGGTACAAATTTGCTCTACGCGTCCCTAGGTAGGGTACTTTTTCATACAAACATCAAAGTGTACGGTGCACACAGTGCGCGGAACAAAAATTGCTCGGTCAGACCTAGGACGGGCCATATCTCGAATACTAAACGTCGCAGATGGGTGTCGTAGAACAATTTTAAGTTCGTCTAACGATTCTACATCCGATTCTGGATAGTGGTTTTTCGACCACTTTTCAACATTTTGTGACACCCCGAACCTAGGGGCAGCTCCCTAGCTTTTTTCAAAAATGTGCACCGAACGGGCCAGAGAGCTCGAGTAGTCGAAAATTTTTTTTTTGCTAAAACCCCTCAAAACGTGTCAGGAACGCACCCTAGATGATGAAAAGTGCAACCAGAACGTCAATCGACAACATGCCCGGGGGTACAAATTTGCTCTACGCGTCCCTAGGTAGGGTACTTTTTCATACAAACATCAAAGTGTACGGTGCACAAAGTGCGCGGAACAAAAATTGCTCGGTCAGACCTAGGACGGGCCATATCTCGAATACTAAACGTCGCAGATGGGTGTCGTAGAACAATTTTAAGTTCGTCTAACGATTCTACATCCGATTCTGGATAGTGGTTTTTCGACCACTTTTCAACATTTTGTGACACCCCGAACCTAGGGGCAGCTCCCTAGCTTTTTTCAAAAATGTGCACCGAACGGGCCAGAGAGCTCGAGTAGTCGAAAAATTTTTTTTTGCTAAAACCCCTAAAAACGTGTCAGGAACGCACCCTAGATGATGAAAAGTGCAACCAGAATGTCAATCGACAACATTCCCGGGGGTACAAATTTGCTCTACGCGTCCCTAGGTAGGGTACTTTTTCATACAAACATCAAAGTGTACGGTGCACACAGTGCGCGGAACAAAAATTGCTCGGTCAGACCTAGGACGGGCCATATCTCGAATACTAAACGTCGCAGATGGGTGTCGTAGAACAATTTTAAGTTCGTCTAACGATTCTACATCCGATTCTGGATAGTGGTTTTTCGACCACTTTTCAACATTTTGTGACACCCCGAACCTAGGGGCAGCTCCCTAGCTTTTTTCAAAAATGTGCACCGAACGGGCCAGAGAGCTCGAGTAGTCGAAAAATTTTTTTTTGCTAAAACCCCTAAAAACGTGTCAGGAACGCACCCTAGATGATGAAAAGTGCAACCAGAATGTCAATCGACAACATTCCCGGGGGTACAAATTTGCTCTACGCGTCCCTAGGTAGGGTACTTTTTCATACAAACATCAAAGTGTACGGTGCACACAGTGCGCGGAACAAAAATTGCTCGGTCAGACCTAGGACGGGCCATATCTCGAATACTAAACGTCGCAGATGGGTGTCGTAGAACAATTTTAAGTTCGTCTAACGATTCTACATCCGATTCTGGATAGTGGTTTTTCGACCACTTTTCAACATTTTGTGACACCCCGAACCTAGGGGCAGCTCCCTAGCTTTTTTCAAAAATGTGCACCGAACGGGCCAGAGAGCTCGAGTAGTCGAAAATTTTTTTTTTGCTAAAACCCCTCAAAACGTGTCAGGAACGCACCCTAGATGATGAAAAGTGCAACCAGAACGTCAATCGACAACATGCCCGGGGGTACAAATTTGCTCTACGCGTCCCTAGGTAGGGTACTTTTTCATACAAACATCAAAGTGTACGGTGCACAAAGTGCGCGGAACAAAAATTGCTCGGTCAGACCTAGGACGGGCCATATCTCGAATACTAAACGTCGCAGATGGGTGTCGTAGAACAATTTTAAGTTCGTCTAACGATTCTACATCCGATTCTGGATAGTGGTTTTTCGACCACTTTTCAACATTTTGTGACACCCCGAACCTAGGGGCAGCTCCCTAGCTTTTTTCAAAAATGTGCACCGAACGGGCCAGAGAGCTCGAGTAGTCGAAAAATTTTTTTTTGCTAAAACCCCTCAAAACGTGTCAGGAACGCACCCTAGATGATGAAAAGTGAAACCAGAACGTGAAACGACAACTTTGTTGGGGGTACCCTTTTTACTCTACGGGCCACTAGCTTAGGCGCGCCAACAGCGCTTTCCTCTCGGGTTCCCATTTTTTGCCCTCCTGGGATTATGATCATTTACTCATTGCCTACTATAGGGAAGGTACCTTGCTCCGAGGTCAAAAATGAAGATTTCACCAAATCGTAGTTTTAACCTCTATTTAGTCGTAGGAGCATGGTTTGCAGTGTCCGTGGGTCATATAAGCCCCCGTTTGGGTCATACGTCCCCTCCCCGATGAAAATCGTCATATGACTATAGGCCGAACTTATGAAGCAAAAGTGGTGTCTGGTGGGTTCTGCCGATGATCTTAACCTATGATTTTGAGTTTCCACTCTTTCAAAACGTTTCCTGGAGCAGTACATCACGGGTCTACGGACCCAAAGACTTCGTTGCGATGGTTTCAAGCATAAAAGTTGTAACAGTTAAGGGTTTTTAATACGCGTATATTAAATCATTGCTTGAAACTAAGCTTCGTTGTCTTTAAACTCTGCAAGACCAATCGAACTTCTTAGGGAAACTCGAAGCATTCACGCTAAGCTGGTGGTGCAGGGCACATAGCGTGATGAAACCGGGTTTCCCTAACCAATGTGGCATATTTTTTCCCTGAGAGTGAAGCTCAGACCCACGTAGGGGAGAGCGAAGTGGAACTTTAATGTTCAATGCAGCAAATGTTCGCCATGCGGATAAACAAGTTGGAATAGTTCAATGTAGTGTAATGCAAACACGAATCGCAAATAACGATACGGGACCCAGAAGCAATTCTGCGGATCCCTCGGGGAGTGGTGAGTTGATATAAATTAGAGGTGAAAGTCCAAGTTGTTCGAGCTCCGGCTCGGCAGCCGATACGAGGTTCCTGTTGAGCTTGTTTGTACATCGCGCAGAGGCGCCGTTCGGTTCTAGCAATGATTCCCGCCACCATGT
>NW_026054530.1:15000-17500 GCF_943734685.1 Anopheles coluzzii | reverse complement strand
CACTTTTGCTTCATAAGTTCGGCCTATAGTCATATGACGATTTTCATCGGGGAGGGGACGTATGACCCAAACGGGGGCTTATATGACCCACGGACACTGCAAACCATGCTCCTACGACTAAATAGAGGTTAAAACTACGATTTGGTGAAATCTTCATTTTTGACCTCGGAGCAAGGTACCTTCCCTATAGTAGGCAATGAGTAAATGATCATAATCCCAGGAGGGCAAAAAATGGGAACCCGAGAGGAAAGCGCTGTTGGCGCGCCTAAGCTAGTGGCCCGTAGAGTAAAAAGGGTACCCCCAACAAAGTTGTCGTTTCACGTTCTGGTTTCACTTTTCATCATCTAGGGTGCGTTCCTGACACGTTTTGAGGGGTTTTAGCAAAAAAAAATTTTTCGACTACTCGAGCTCTCTGGCCCGTTCGGTGCACATTTTTGAAAAAAGCTAGGGAGCTGCCCCTAGGTTCGGGGTGTCACAAAATGTTGAAAAGTGGTCGAAAAACCACTATCCAGAATCGGATGTAGAATCGTTAGACGAACTTAAAATTGTTCTACGACACCCATCTGCGACGTTTAGTATTCGAGATATAGCACTTTGTAGGTCTGACCGAGCAATTTTTGTTCCGCGCACTTTGTGCACCGTACACTTTGATGTTTGTATGAAAAAGTACCCTACCTAGGGACGCGTAGAGCAAATTTGTACCCCCGGGCATGTTGTCGATTGACATTCTGGTTTCACTTTTCATCATCTAGGGTGCGTTCCTGACACGTTTTGAGGGGTTTTAGCAAAAAAAAATTTTTCGACTACTCGAGCTCTCTGGCCCGTTCGGTGCACATTTTTGAAAAAAGCTAGGGAGCTGCCCCTAGGTTCGGGGTGTCACAAAATGTTGAAAAGTGGTCGAAAAAACCACTATCCAGAATCGGATGTAGAATCGTTAGACGAACTTAAAATTGTTCTACGACACCCATCTGCGACGTTTAGTATTCGAGATATAGCACTTTGTAGGTCTGACCGAGCAATTTTGTACTGAAATGTATGGTGAACATGTAATTCATTAAATAACATTGACTTGCATCGTGCCCTACTTCATCGGCACAGCTGTTATTGAATATCTTTAGTGGAAATGGATTGAGTTTGACCATTTTAAGCCCATTTCCTATGCCGTGCACCAACATTGTGTACCGATCAGGGAAAGTACGCTACGTACGCGTTCATGGATGTCGATGTTGGTACAAGTTGCCTTTCGGGATAGCCGTGCACCAAAACTGTGTACCGATCAGGGAAAGTACAAGACGGAGGGTGCAGCTCGAGCGTACGCGTTCATAGATGTCGATGTTGGTACACTTGCACCAAAATTGTGTACCAATCAGGGAAAGTACAACACGGAGGGCGCAGCCCGGGCGTACGCAATCATGGATGTCCATGTTGATACAATCTACGTGTACGTACCTAGTTTTTGTAGGAAAAGTTGCAATTAAGTGCTTGCATGCTTAAAATGCTCATCTCAACCGGTCACCTTTTGGCCTGCCCTTTTATAACAGAAACCTAGAAAGATACTCGAGATTTTTGTGTTTTTCCATTCGCCCGGGACGACGAAATGAGCTATGTGCACATCGTGCAGAAAATTGTCTTCGCCACGCATGTTTTTGTCCATCCACTCATATAATCACCCGCATTTGTGTTCAACACGGACGGCGCAGCCCGAACGAACGCGTTAATGTTTATGTTTGTACACACTGCTTGTACGATTCTAGGATTTGGTAATTGCGTCACAGTGCCCGACCGTCGCGGACACCATTCTTGGACAGAAGTCCTAGTACGTAGAGTACTTTCCCTAGGTATGTGCTCGTTCGTGACTATCGTTGCGTGCTTACGGACACGCTTGGGTATGTTTACCATACAAGGTTTACTAGGGAAACCTGGGAAGGACGCTTGCCCTCCCGTCGCGGACACCATTCTTGGAAAGAAGTCCTAGTACGTAGCGTTCCTTATTTTACTTGATCAGTTTGTAATGCATTCGCTTTGTTCCATCGACTTCTGCTACTGCTCACTAAGGGGTGTTCGTTTGCGATGTGTACGATAAGCAACTGTCTATCGTAACCAGCAGTTAATCAACACTTTTTACCCAAGTCATAGCAACATAGAGTACTTTTCCTAATCGGTACACAATTTTGGTGCACCTCTAACCTCGCCGGCACTATATCGTTACGTTTTGTGCACAACCTAGGGACGTGGTGTAAGTTTCATGATTTTTATGTTTGATTCGGTTTATTATGATTGAAAAATACGCTACGTCCCAGAAATTGGAGCTCGACTACTTCCTCCATGTGGCGAAAAAAGTTACTGGGCAACGCCTAGCTTATGCCCCATTTGTACTTCAATTTTCATTATCAGGTTTGAAAAATACGCTAAGTCCCAGAAATCTGAACTCGAATACTTTTGCCACGTGGCGCCAAAAGCTACTGAGAAACGCCTAGCCTTTTACCCATTTATAATTTAG
>NW_026054530.1:0-5000 GCF_943734685.1 Anopheles coluzzii | reverse complement strand
AATATACGCGTATTAAAAACCCTTAACTGTTACAACTTTTATGCTTGAAACCATCGCAACGAAGTCTTTGGGTCCGTAGACCCGTGATGTACTGCTCCAGGAAACGTTTTGAAAGAGTGGAAACTCAAAATCATAGGTTAAGATCATCGGCAGAACCCACCAGACACCACTTTTGCTTCATAAGTTCGGCCTATAGTCATATGACGATTTTCATCGGGGAGGGGACGTATGACCCAAACGGGGGCTTATATGACCCACGGACACTGCAAACCATGCTCCTACGACTAAATAGAGGTTAAAACTACGATTTGGTGAAATCTTCATTTTTGACCTCGGAGCAAGGTACCTTCCCTATAGTAGGCAATGAGTAAATGATCATAATCCCAGGAGGGCAAAAAATGGGAACCCGAGAGGAAAGCGCTGTTGGCGCGCCTAAGCTAGTGGCCCGTAGAGTAAAAAGGGTACCCCCAACAAAGTTGTCGTTTCACGTTCTGGTTTCACTTTTCATCATCTAGGGTGCGTTCCTGACACGTTTTGAGGGGTTTTAGCAAAAAAAAATTTTTCGACTACTCGAGCTCTCTGGCCCGTTCGGTGCACATTTTTGAAAAAAGCTAGGGAGCTGCCCCTAGGTTCGGGGTGTCACAAAATGTTGAAAAGTGGTCGAAAAACCACTATCCAGAATCGGATGTAGAATCGTTAGACGAACTTAAAATTGTTCTACGACACCCATCTGCGACGTTTAGTATTCGAGATATGGCCCGTCCTAGGTCTGACCGAGCAATTTTTGTTCCGCGCACTTTGTGCACCGTACACTTTGATGTTTGTATGAAAAAGTACCCTACCTAGGGACGCGTAGAGCAAATTTGTACCCCCGGGCATGTTGTCGATTGACGTTCTGGTTGCACTTTTCATCATCTAGGGTGCGTTCCTGACACGTTTTGAGGGGTTTTAGCAAAAAAAAAATTTTCGACTACTCGAGCTCTCTGGCCCGTTCGGTGCACATTTTTGAAAAAAGCTAGGGAGCTGCCCCTAGGTTCGGGGTGTCACAAAATGTTGAAAAGTGGTCGAAAAACCACTATCCAGAATCGGATGTAGAATCGTTAGACGAACTTAAAATTGTTCTACGACACCCATCTGCGACGTTTAGTATTCGAGATATGGCCCGTCCTAGGTCTGACCGAGCAATTTTTGTTCCGCGCACTGTGTGCACCGTACACTTTGATGTTTGTATGAAAAAGTACCCTACCTAGGGACGCGTAGAGCAAATTTGTACCCCCGGGAATGTTGTCGATTGACATTCTGGTTGCACTTTTCATCATCTAGGGTGCGTTCCTGACACGTTTTTAGGGGTTTTAGCAAAAAAAAATTTTTCGACTACTCGAGCTCTCTGGCCCGTTCGGTGCACATTTTTGAAAAAAGCTAGGGAGCTGCCCCTAGGTTCGGGGTGTCACAAAATGTTGAAAAGTGGTCGAAAAACCACTATCCAGAATCGGATGTAGAATCGTTAGACGAACTTAAAATTGTTCTACGACACCCATCTGCGACGTTTAGTATTCGAGATATGGCCCGTCCTAGGTCTGACCGAGCAATTTTTGTTCCGCGCACTGTGTGCACCGTACACTTTGATGTTTGTATGAAAAAGTACCCTACCTAGGGACGCGTAGAGCAAATTTGTACCCCCGGGAATGTTGTCGATTGACATTCTGGTTGCACTTTTCATCATCTAGGGTGCGTTCCTGACACGTTTTTAGGGGTTTTAGCAAAAAAAAATTTTTCGACTACTCGAGCTCTCTGGCCCGTTCGGTGCACATTTTTGAAAAAAGCTAGGGAGCTGCCCCTAGGTTCGGGGTGTCACAAAATGTTGAAAAGTGGTCGAAAAACCACTATCCAGAATCGGATGTAGAATCGTTAGACGAACTTAAAATTGTTCTACGACACCCATCTGCGACGTTTAGTATTCGAGATATGGCCCGTCCTAGGTCTGACCGAGCAATTTTTGTTCCGCGCACTTTGTGCACCGTACACTTTGATGTTTGTATGAAAAAGTACCCTACCTAGGGACGCGTAGAGCAAATTTGTACCCCCGGGCATGTTGTCGATTGACGTTCTGGTTGCACTTTTCATCATCTAGGGTGCGTTCCTGACACGTTTTGAGGGGTTTTAGCAAAAAAAAAATTTTCGACTACTCGAGCTCTCTGGCCCGTTCGTGTGCACATTTTTGAAAAAAGCTAGGGAGCTGCCCCTAGGTTCGGGGTGTCACAAAATGTTGAAAAGTGGTCGAAAAACCACTATCCAGAATCGGATGTAGATCGTTAGACGAACTTAAAATTGTTCTACGACACCCATCTGCGACGTTTAGTATTCGAGATATGGCCCGTCCTAGGTCTGACCGAGCAATTTTGTTCCGCGCACTGTGTGCACCGTACACTTTGATGTTTGTATGAAAAAGTACCCTACCTAGGGACGCGTAGAGCAAATTTGTACCCCCGGGCATGTTGTCGATTGACATTCTGGTTGCACTTTTCATCATCTAGGGTGCGTTCCTGACACGTTTTGAGGGGTTTTAGCAAAAAAAAAAATTTTCGACTACTCGAGCTCTCTGGCCCGTTCGGTGCACATTTTTGAAAAAAGCTAGGGAGCTGCCCCTAGGTTCGGGGTGTCACAAAATGTTGAAAAGTGGTCGAAAAACCACTATCCAGAATCGGATGTAGAATCGTTAGACGAACTTAAAATTGTTCTACGACACCCATCTGCGACGTTTAGTATTCGAGATATAGCACTTTGTAGGTCTGACCGAGCAATTTTGTACTGAAATGTATGGTGAACATGTAATTCATTAAATAACATTGACTTGCATCGTGCCCTACTTCATCGGCACAGCTGTTATTGACTATCTTTAGTGGAAATGGATTGAGTTTGACCATTTTAAGCCCATTTCCTATGCCGTGCACCAACATTGTGTACCGATCAGGGAAAGTACGCTACGTACGCGTTCATGGATGTCGATGTTGGTACAAGTTGCCTTTCGGGATAGCCGTGCACCAAAACTGTGTACCGATCAGGGAAAGTACAAGACGGAGGGTGCAGCTCGAGCGTACGCGTTCATAGATGTCGATGTTGGTACACTTGCACCAAATTGTGTACCAATCAGGGAAAGTACAACACGGAGGGCGCAGCCCGGGCGTACGCAATCATGGATGTCCATGTTGATACAATCTACGTGTACGTACCTAGTTTTTGTAGGAAAAGTTGCAATTAAGTGCTTGCATGCTTAAAATGCTCATCTCAACCGGTCACCTTTTGGCCTGCCCTTTTATAACAGAAACCTAGAAAGATACTCGAGATTTTTGTGTTTTTCCATTCGCCCGGGACGACGAAATGAGCTATGTGCACATCGTGCAGAAAATTGTCTTCGCCACGCATGTTTTTGTCCATCCACTCATATAATCACCCGCATTTGTGTTCAACACGGACGGCGCAGCCCGAGCGAACGCGTTAATGTTTATGTTTGTACACACTGCTTGTACGATTCTAGGATTTGGTAATTGCGTCACAGTGCCCGACCGTCGCGGACACCATTCTTGGACAGAAGTCCTAGTACGTAGAGTACTTTCCCTAGGTATGTGCTCGTTCGTGACTATCGTTGCGTGCTTACGGACACGCTTGGGTATGTTTACCATACAAGGTTTACTAGGGAAACCTGGGAAGGACGCTTGCCCTCCCGTCGCGGACACCATTCTTGGAAAGAAGTCCTAGTACGTAGCGTTCCTTATTTTACTTGATCAGTTTGTAATGCATTCGCTTTGTTCCATCGACTTCTGCTACTGCTCACTAAGGGGTGTTCGTTTGCGATGTGTACGATAAGCAACTGTCTATCGTAACCAGCAGTTAATCAACACTTTTTACCCAAGTCATAGCAACATAGAGTACTTTCCTAATCGGTACACAATTTTGGTGCACCTCTAACCTCGCCGGCACTTTATCGTTACGTTTTGTGCACAACCTAGGGACGTGGTGTAAGTTTCATGATTTTTATGTTTGATTTGGTTTATTATGATTGAAAAATACGCTACGTCCCAGAAATTGGAGCTCGACTACTTCCTCCATGTGGCGAAAAAAGTTACTGGGCAACGCCTAGCTTATGCCCCATTTGTACTTCAATTTTCATTATCAGGTTTGAAAAATACGCTAAGTCCCAGAAATCTGAACTCGAATACTTTTGCCACGTGCGCCAAAAGCTACTGAGAAACGCCTAGCCTTTTACCATTTATAATTTAGTTTTCGTTATAAGTTTTGAACAATACGCAAAGTTCCAAGAATCTGAACTCGAGTACTTTTTACATGTGCCGCCAAAAGCTACTGAGCAACGCCTAGGTTGATACATTTTTTGGTACATGGAGTGTATGCATGCAGGCGTACTGCCGTGCTAGACCGGAAAATCGATCTTGCTACTAGAACGTAAAGTAATTCCCCTAGATAGGTGCTTTTGCATGCCTCTGATCGACGACCATGCAACGTGCGACACGCGTAGCTAGGCTTCCCCAAACAAATTTCCTAGAATAGCACCAAATTGCACACTTTCAGGGGTATATTTTGGTACCGTGTACCGTGCATGGTACAAGTATCAGTAGCTCGTGCAATTTATTTTGCATCGTGTTGCGGTTGCTGGTGCGTCGGGATAGGAGTGTTTCGAGACTTTCGCCAAGCGTTGGTGCCATTTGGTGGATAATTAATGTTCTAGCCACAATAAACGTGCCACATAATGCCAATAAGGAAAAAGCCGATTTCTAGGAACTTCCAGTCAGAATGTTTGCCATCAGCGCTTTCCTGTCGAGTTCAGGATCTGGGACTTAGCGTTTTTTTTTCCACGATCCAATCCAACGACCAGATCGTGAATAAACAATACATACAACAGTGCATCCCTTTAAAGTAGGAAAAAGCCGAATTCTAGGGAGCTCCAGTCCAAAAGGTTGTCATCAGCGCTCTCCTCTCGAGTTCAA
>NW_026054529.1:25000-30337 GCF_943734685.1 Anopheles coluzzii | reverse complement strand
TGTCCATCCACTCATATAATCACCCGCATTTGTGTTCAACACGGACGGCGCAGCCCGAGCGAACGCGTTAATGTTTATGTTTGTACACACTGCTTGTACGATTCTAGGATTTGGTAATTGCGTCACAGTGCCCGACCGTCGCGGACACCATTCTTGGACAGAAGTCCTAGTACGTAGAGTACTTTCCCTAGGTATGTGCTCGTTCGTGACTATCGTTGCGTGCTTACGGACACGCTTGGGTATGTTTACCATACAAGGTTTACTAGGGAAACCTGGGAAGGACGCTTGCCCTCCCGTCGCGGACACCATTCTTGGAAAGAAGTCCTAGTACGTAGCGTTCCTTATTTTACTTGATCAGTTTGTAATGCATTCGCTTTGTTCCATCGACTTCTGCTACTGCTCACTAAGGGGTGTTCGTTTGCGATGTGTACGATAAGCAACTGTCTATCGTAACCAGCAGTTAATCAACACTTTTTACCCAAGTCATAGCAACATAGAGTACTTTTCCTAATCGGTACACAATTTTGGTGCACCTCTAACCTCGCCGGCACTTTATCGTTACGTTTTGTGCACAACCTAGGGACGTGGTGTAAGTTTCATGATTTTTATGTTTGATTTGGTTTATTATGATTGAAAAATACGCTACGTCCCAGAAATTGGAGCTCGACTACTTCCTCCATGTGGCGAAAAAAGTTACTGGGCAACGCCTAGCTTATGCCCCATTTGTACTTCAATTTTCATTATCAGGTTTGAAAAATACGCTAAGTCCCAGAAATCTGAACTCGAATACTTTTGCCACGTGGCGCCAAAAGCTACTGAGAAACGCCTAGCCTTTTACCCATTTATAATTTAGTTTTCGTTATAAGTTTTGAACAATACGCAAAGTTCCAAGAATCTGAACTCGAGTACTTTTTACATGTGCCGCCAAAAGCTACTGAGCAACGCCTAGGTTGATACATTTTTGGTACATGGAGTGTATGCATGCAGGCGTACTGCCGTGCTAGACCGGAAAATCGATCTTGCTACTAGAACGTAAAGTAATTCCCCTAGATAGGTGCTTTTGCATGCCTCTGATCGACGACCATGCAACGTGCGACACGCGTAGCTAGGCTTCCCCAAACAAATTTCCTAGAATAGCACCAAATTGCACACTTTCAGGGGTATATTTTGGTACCGTGTACCGTGCATGGTACAAGTATCAGTAGCTCGTGCAATTTATTTTGCATCGTGTTGCGGTTGCTGGTGCGTCGGGATAGGAGTGTTTCGAGACTTTCGCCAAGCGTTGGTGCCATTTGGTGGATAATTAATGTTCTAGCCACAATAAACGTGCCACATAATGCCAATAAGGAAAAAGCCGATTTCTAGGAACTTCCAGTCAGAATGTTTGCCATCAGCGCTTTCCTGTCGAGTTCAGGATCTGGGACTTAGCGTTTTTTTTCCACGATCCAATCCAACGACCAGATCGTGAATAAACAATACATACAACAGTGCATCCCTTTAAAGTAGGAAAAAGCCGAATTCTAGGGAGCTCCAGTCCAAAAGGTTGTCATCAGCGCTCTCCTCTCGAGTTCAAGATTTGGGACTTAGCGTTTTTTTCGCGATCCAGCCAAAAGACCAGATCGTGAAATAAACAATTAATATAACTGTACTAGTACATCCCTTCAACTGAAGCAAGTGCACCATACATGACCCGTACGCCAATCATCCATGCACATGACACGTCAACTAAGTCAACACATGACACAACTTGGACAACTGACGGGTAAGTAGGTCATCTCGTACACGACGACACATCGACCAAACCAGGTCAACACGTCACATGCACAAGACATCCTACTACCAAGGCCGACCACCTCGACACACAACGTGTTAACCGAACATGGTCTACAACACCATCATGTGCAAGGCAACCGGCCCAAACGGATCAACTTATACAACTTGTAACGAGCATGTGTGTAAGCTTACTGGTTTGGTCGGCACGTTTCTCACATCAAGACAATCAAGTCCAGAAGGAGGCACGCCGACAAGCTCACTAGTGTTACGTGTTCCGCTCCATACCGTGTCAAGTCACTCGTCTGACACGGAAGTAGCCAGCTCTTGTCCACTAGTGTTAAGGAACGGTCTCCAGACCAAGTCAAGTCACTCGTCTGACAAGGAAAGAGCACGCACCAAGCTTCACCAGAGCACGGTACCACGGTCCCCAGACCAAGATGGTTCGTTATGCCATCGAGGAAGGGGCACGCGATCCCTTGCTACACTCAACTAAGTACACTCTTGCTCTCACAAAAGTATCCCCTGTGTCGACGTGGTCCCCAGACCAAGACGAGCTTGCGCACATCGAGGAAGGGGCACACGGACAAACCACCAAGCATGGGTCGCCTGAGAGGATCGATGCGAACGCATCTCTACAACTCGCAGCTCCCAGCCTGAAGTCCCGTCGTTTGCGGGCGGTTGATAGGTGTCGAAACTAGGTATATCCACGTTGGGCAGAGCTCAAGCCAACGGCGTTCCCAGTTACGGTACTAACACGTGCAGCGAACTCCACTCGTTGCGGCCTAGGTATAGCGGGATGAGACGCCGGGCTGCAGACGCAGACTCCAACGGATCTCAGAGGGTTGTTAGGCCCGCTAGCTTCCGAACACCTAATGGGTTTGAGAAGCGCTATCAGCTCGGATTGGCTACGACCTTAGAGGCGTTCAGGCATAATCCAGCGGACGTAGCGTCATACCAAAGTCCGGTCGGACTAGTATTGAGCCAGTGGTCCGTACCTGTGGTTCCTCTCGTACTGCACAGGAATTCCGTTAAGATAGCGACTATAAGCACACACCAGTAGGGTAAAACTAACCTGTCTCACGACGGTCTAAACCCAGCTCACGTTCCCTTGAAAGGGTGAACAATCCTACGCTTGGTGAATTTTGCTTCACAATGATAGGAAGAGCCGACATCGAAGGATCAAAAAGCCACGTCGCTATGAACGCTTGGCGGCCACAAGCCAGTTATCCCTGTCTGATAGAGATCTCTCCTGGTCAGAACGAGACTTTCGAGAGCGTCTCCTTGAAAATCCGTAAAGCCGTTGACGATAATGGCACACATAAGGAGTTAAAGGATTTCATCATCATGGGCCGGCGCACAGATAAGGCGTTGCTACGACTGACGCTTGCTAGATCCGCAAACGCGACCTTAATTCTCCAGCAGATCCGAACGATCATCGGCGAGGCTGGAACTTGTCGACACGTGACGGAAATGGCGGCCTTGGTAGTAAACGACATCGACCCCCTAGCCAAGGAGGAAGAGCTTACAGCTCTCCTTGAAAACAAGATCGAGGGTGGGGCAGGCATCGTCTCAACGAGCATTAGGACAATGCCGGATGGCACCCAGCGGGCACGCGTCCGTCTGCCAGCCAAGGCCGCCAAAGCGCTGGATGGTACGAAGCTTCGCTTGGGCTTCTGCATTTCCAGAGTGAAGATGGCTCCTGCAACACCCAAAGAGCATCTTCGCTGCTACCGATGCCTTGAGCACGGCCACAACGCCCGCGATTGTCGGTCACCTGTAGACCGACAAAATGTTTGCATCCGTTGCGGACAGGAAGGTCACAAGGCTGGTACATGCATGGAAGAAATACGCTGCGGCAAATGCGATGGCCCCCATGTTATCGGGGACCGGACATGCGATCGGTCGGCCATCCAATGACGCAGCTAAAAGTCCTCCAAGTGAACCTGGGTGGAGGCAGGATCGCCCAAGATCTGGTCCTGCAAACCGCCCGACAAATGGAAGTGGACGTGCTGGTTCTTTCCCACACGTATCGACCACCCGAGAACAACCCAAGATGGGCAGTTGATGCCTCCAAAAAGGTGGCAGTCGTGGCCACAGGACGATACCCTCTACAAGGACAATGGAGCAGTGATGTTCCAGGCCTTATAGCTGCCAAGGTGGGTGGCATCACCTTCCTAAGCTGCTACGCGCCACCCAGCCTGTCGCGGGAAGGATTTGCGGAATTCGTTGAAGCAATTGAATTGGAAGCCCAATCCCACCCTCAGGTAGTAGTTGCCGGAGACTTTAACGCTTGGCATGAGGAGTGGGGAAGCCGACGCAGCAATGAGCGTGGGGAAGTACTGCTCGAGGCGTCCCAGCAATTGGGCCTGCTGCTGATGAATCGAGGGAATGTGGCAACCTTTGTTGGAAACGGTGTGGCGACTGCCAGCGTTGTCGACGTGACCTTCGCCAGCTCGTCCATAGCTCAGCCGAGCACTTGGTTGGTAAGAAACACGGACACGCGATCTGACCATAGGTATATCACCTATTCGGTAGGCCCAGCGTCAGCAGACCAGCAGCGTAACCAAGGACAGTCACGTCAACGGGGCCAGCGAGAGCGTTTTCAACATGCAGGCACGCGATTTAAGACGAAACAGTTCTCGAAAGAGAATTTCCTGGCCACGCTACATGGCGAGGGATTCCGAGAGAAGGCAGTCAATCACCAGGGAATGATCTCGGCAATGATATCGGCCTGCGAGAAAACCATGCAAAGGATGACGTCGTCTTTCCCCGACCCTCATCGGGACGTTTACTGGTGGACGCCACTGATTGCTCTGCTTAGGCAGAACTGCGAGCAGACGAGAGATCGCATGCAGCAGACAAGTGATCTCCAGAACCGAAGTCTGGCTGCAGCCCAATACAGAACAGCTAAAGCTGAGCTGGATAGAGCTATACGTGCCAGCAAAAAGGCTGCCTTCCAGGAATTGATCGATGCTGCGGAGGAAAACGTTTTCGGAGCCGGGTACTTAGTAGTCCTCTCCCGTCTTCGCGGTGGAAGGGCCCCACCCGAGACGGAGAGAGCGAGGCTTGAAAGCATCGTTACAGAGCTTTTCCCGCAACATCCGCCCTTCAACTGGCCCAGCATCAGTTCCGAGGAAGAACAGGAACAGCCTGCAGACCAGCAGACTCCATGGACCCAAGTCACGATCCCGGAACTCCGTCTGATAGCTAGCACCATGCCGAACAAAAAAGCGCCGGGCCTTGACGGAATTCCGAACGCCGCTGTCAAGGCTGCAATCCTTGCGTACACGGACGTTTTCCAGGCGTTGTACCAAAGCTGTCTGGAAACGGCTACATTTCCAGCACCATGGAAACGACAGCGGTTGGTACTGCTCCCCAAGCCGGGGAAACCACCGGGTAGCAGCGGGTCATACCGACCTTTGTGCATGCTGGATGCCTTAGGGAAAGTGCTGGAGAAGCTCATTCTAAACAGACTTCACAACCACCTGGAAGATCCTGCTGCGGTGAGGCTGTCAGACAGGCAGCATGGCTTCCGGAGGGGGCGATCTACAATTGGTGCCATTC
>NW_026054529.1:10000-15000 GCF_943734685.1 Anopheles coluzzii | reverse complement strand
CCCTTAACTGTTACAACTTTTATGCTTGAAACCATCGCAACGAAGTCTTTGGGTCCGTAGACCCGTGATGTACTGCTCCAGGAAACGTTTTGAAAGAGTGGAAACTCAAAATCATAGGTTAAGATCATCGGCAGAACCCACCAGACACCACTTTTGCTTCATAAGTTCGGCCTATAGTCATATGACGATTTTCATCGGGGAGGGGACGTATGACCCAAACGGGGGCTTATATGACCCACGGACACTGCAAACCATGCTCCTACGACTAAATAGAGGTTAAAACTACGATTTGGTGAAATCTTCATTTTTGACCTCGGAGCAAGGTACCTTCCCTATAGTAGGCAATGAGTAAATGATCATAATCCCAGGAGGGCAAAAAATGGGAACCCGAGAGGAAAGCGCTGTTGGCGCGCCTAAGCTAGTGGCCCGTAGAGTAAAAAGGGTACCCCCAACAAAGTTGTCGTTTCACGTTCTGGTTTCACTTTTCATCATCTAGGGTGCGTTCCTGACACGTTTTGAGGGGTTTTAGCAAAAAAAAATTTTTCGACTACTCGAGCTCTCTGGCCCGTTCGGTGCACATTTTTGAAAAAAGCTAGGGAGCTGCCCCTAGGTTCGGGGTGTCACAAAATGTTGAAAAGTGGTCGAAAAACCACTATCCAGAATCGGATGTAGAATCGTTAGACAAACTTAAAATTGTTCTACGACACCCATCTGCGACGTTTAGTATTCGAGATATGGCCCGTCCTAGGTCTGACCGAGCAATTTTTGTTCCGCGCACTTTGTGCACCGTACACTTTGATGTTTGTATGAAAAAGTACCCTACCTAGGGACGCGTAGAGCAAATTTGTACCCCCGGGCATGTTGTCGATTGACGTTCTGGTTGCACTTTTCATCATCTAGGGTGCGTTCCTGACACGTTTTGAGGGGTTTTAGCAAAAAAAAAATTTTCGACTACTCGAGCTCTCTGGCCCGTTCGGTGCACATTTTTGAAAAAAGCTAGGGAGCTGCCCCTAGGTTCGGGGTGTCACAAAATGTTGAAAAGTGGTCGAAAAACCACTATCCAGAATCGGATGTAGAATCGTTAGACGAACTTAAAATTGTTCTACGACACCCATCTGCGACGTTTAGTATTCGAGATATGGCCCGTCCTAGGTCTGACCGAGCAATTTTTGTTCCGCGCACTTTGTGCACCGTACACTTTGATGTTTGTATGAAAAAGTACCCTACCTAGGGACGCGTAGAGCAAATTTGTACCCCCGGGCATGTTGTCGATTGACGTTCTGGTTGCACTTTTCATCATCTAGGGTGCGTTCCTGACACGTTTTGAGGGGTTTTAGCAAAAAAAAAATTTTCGACTACTCGAGCTCTCTGGCCCGTTCGGTGCACATTTTTGAAAAAAGCTAGGGAGCTGCCCCTAGGTTCGGGGTGTCACAAAATGTTGAAAAGTGGTCGAAAAACCACTATCCAGAATCGGATGTAGAATCGTTAGACGAACTTAAAATTGTTCTACGACACCCATCTGCGACGTTTAGTATTCGAGATATGGCCCGTCCTAGGTCTGACCGAGCAATTTTTGTTCCGCGCACTGTGTGCACCGTACACTTTGATGTTTGTATGAAAAAGTACCCTACCTAGGGACGCGTAGAGCAAATTTGTACCCCCGGGCATGTTGTCGATTGACATTCTGGTTGCACTTTTCATCATCTAGGGTGCGTTCCTGACACGTTTTGAGGGGTTTTAGCAAAAAAAAAAATTTTCGACTACTCGAGCTCTCTGGCCCGTTCGGTGCACATTTTTGAAAAAAGCTAGGGAGCTGCCCCTAGGTTCGGGGTGTCACAAAATGTTGAAAAGTGGTCGAAAAACCACTATCCAGAATCGGATGTAGAATCGTTAGACGAACTTAAAATTGTTCTACGACACCCATCTGCGACGTTTAGTATTCGAGATATGGCCCGTCCTAGGTCTGACCGAGCAATTTTTGTTCCGCGCACTGTGTGCACCGTACACTTTGATGTTTGTATGAAAAAGTACCCTACCTAGGGACGCGTAGAGCAAATTTGTACCCCCGGGAATGTTGTCGATTGACATTCTGGTTGCACTTTTCATCATCTAGGGTGCGTTCCTGACACGTTTTTAGGGGTTTTAGCAAAAAAAAATTTTTCGACTACTCGAGCTCTCTGGCCCGTTCGGTGCACATTTTTGAAAAAAGCTAGGGAGCTGCCCCTAGGTTCGGGGTGTCACAAAATGTTGAAAAGTGGTCGAAAAACCACTATCCAGAATCGGATGTAGAATCGTTAGACGAACTTAAAATTGTTCTACGACACCCATCTGCGACGTTTAGTATTCGAGATATGGCCCGTCCTAGGTCTGACCGAGCAATTTTTGTTCCGCGCACTTTGTGCACCGTACACTTTGATGTTTGTATGAAAAAGTACCCTACCTAGGGACGCGTAGAGCAAATTTGTACCCCCGGGCATGTTGTCGATTGACGTTCTGGTTGCACTTTTCATCATCTAGGGTGCGTTCCTGACACGTTTTGAGGGGTTTTAGCAAAAAAAAAATTTTCGACTACTCGAGCTCTCTGGCCCGTTCGGTGCACATTTTTGAAAAAAGCTAGGGAGCTGCCCCTAGGTTCGGGGTGTCACAAAATGTTGAAAAGTGGTCGAAAAACCACTATCCAGAATCGGATGTAGAATCGTTAGACGAACTTAAAATTGTTCTACGACACCCATCTGCGACGTTTAGTATTCGAGATATGGCCCGTCCTAGGTCTGACCGAGCAATTTTTGTTCCGCGCACTGTGTGCACCGTACACTTTGATGTTTGTATGAAAAAGTACCCTACCTAGGGACGCGTAGAGCAAATTTGTACCCCCGGGCATGTTGTCGATTGACATTCTGGTTGCACTTTTCATCATCTAGGGTGCGTTCCTGACACGTTTTGAGGGGTTTTAGCAAAAAAAAAAATTTTCGACTACTCGAGCTCTCTGGCCCGTTCGGTGCACATTTTTGAAAAAAGCTAGGGAGCTGCCCCTAGGTTCGGGGTGTCACAAAATGTTGAAAAGTGGTCGAAAAACCACTATCCAGAATCGGATGTAGAATCGTTAGACGAACTTAAAATTGTTCTACGACACCCATCTGCGACGTTTAGTATTCGAGATATAGCACTTTGTAGGTCTGACCGAGCAATTTTGTACTGAAATGTATGGTGAACATGTAATTCATTAAATAACATTGACTTGCATCGTGCCCTACTTCATCGGCACAGCTGTTATTGACTATCTTTAGTGGAAATGGATTGAGTTTGACCATTTTAAGCCCATTTCCTATGCCGTGCACCAACATTGTGTACCGATCAGGGAAAGTACGCTACGTACGCGTTCATGGATGTCGATGTTGGTACAAGTTGCCTTTCGGGATAGCCGTGCACCAAAACTGTGTACCGATCAGGGAAAGTACAAGACGGAGGGTGCAGCTCGAGCGTACGCGTTCATAGATGTCGATGTTGGTACACTTGCACCAAAATTGTGTACCAATCAGGGAAAGTACAACACGGAGGGCGCAGCCCGGGCGTACGCAATCATGGATGTCCATGTTGATACAATCTACGTGTACGTACCTAGTTTTTGTAGGAAAAGTTGCAATTAAGTGCTTGCATGCTTAAAATGCTCATCTCAACCGGTCACCTTTTGGCCTGCCCTTTTATAACAGAAACCTAGAAAGATACTCGAGATTTTTGTGTTTTTCCATTCGCCCGGGACGACGAAATGAGCTATGTGCACATCGTGCAGAAAATTGTCTTCGCCACGCATGTTTTTGTCCATCCACTCATATAATCACCCGCATTTGTGTTCAACACGGACGGCGCAGCCCGAGCGAACGCGTTAATGTTTATGTTTGTACACACTGCTTGTACGATTCTAGGATTTGGTAATTGCGTCACAGTGCCCGACCGTCGCGGACACCATTCTTGGACAGAAGTCCTAGTACGTAGAGTACTTTCCCTAGGTATGTGCTCGTTCGTGACTATCGTTGCGTGCTTACGGACACGCTTGGGTATGTTTACCATACAAGGTTTACTAGGGAAACCTGGGAAGGACGCTTGCCCTCCCGTCGCGGACACCATTCTTGGAAAGAAGTCCTAGTACGTAGCGTTCCTTATTTTACTTGATCAGTTTGTAATGCATTCGCTTTGTTCCATCGACTTCTGCTACTGCTCACTAAGGGGTGTTCGTTTGCGATGTGTACGATAAGCAACTGTCTATCGTAACCAGCAGTTAATCAACACTTTTTACCCAAGTCATAGCAACATAGAGTACTTTTCCTAATCGGTACACAATTTTGGTGCACCTCTAACCTCGCCGGCACTTTATCGTTACGTTTTGTGCACAACCTAGGGACGTGGTGTAAGTTTCATGATTTTTATGTTTGATTTGGTTTATTATGATTGAAAAATACGCTACGTCCCAGAAATTGGAGCTCGACTACTTCCTCCATGTGGCGAAAAAAGTTACTGGGCAACGCCTAGCTTATGCCCCATTTGTACTTCAATTTTCATTATCAGGTTTGAAAAATACGCTAAGTCCCAGAAATCTGAACTCGAATACTTTTGCCACGTGGCGCCAAAAGCTACTGAGAAACGCCTAGCCTTTTACCCATTTATAATTTAGTTTTCGTTATAAGTTTTGAACAATACGCAAAGTTCCAAGAATCTGAACTCGAGTACTTTTTACATGTGCCGCCAAAAGCTACTGAGCAACGCCTAGGTTGATACATTTTTGGTACATGGAGTGTATGCATGCAGGCGTACTGCCGTGCTAGACCGGAAAATCGATCTTGCTACTAGAACGTAAAGTAATTCCCCTAGATAGGTGCTTTTGCATGCCTCTGATCGACGACCATGCAACGTGCGACACGCGTAGCTAGGCTTCCCCAAACAAATTTCCTAGAATAGCACCAAATTGCACACTTTCAGGGGTATATTTTGGTACCGTGTACCGT
>NW_026054528.1:20000-22500 GCF_943734685.1 Anopheles coluzzii | reverse complement strand
GAGACATTGCTATGCCGGTACGGCACTCTGCGCACTCTTTCTTGTCCTCTTCGAGCGACGGGCCTCTAAGCGGGGTTGTATGCCGGTACGACACATCGACTGGTACATTGCACGCACTAACGATCGCTCTGCACTGCATGGAACTCATTCGTAACCACCGTGACGGGAGACTTTGCTAGTACGCACGATACTCTGCGCATGTGTACATGTTTTACAACCCAGCCAACTTGAGCACCTAGGGGAAGTTGTGATGCCATCTGAACACCCACCGACTGATGCATTGAACGGCTAAAGTTGACCTTCAATCCGAACTGGCACTCTGCGGCGTGGAGGCAGTTGCGCGACCACTCCTATCCCAAACCAACAAAGCAAGGTGTATCCTACGTGCTCGGTACAAGCACACCACGACGGGACACATTGAACGGTTCAGCGATCTCTCTGCACTAGTGGAAGAACTCCAACGTGATACGGGAGACTTTGCTACAGCGGCTTCTCTGCACTTCTGGGCTACCACCTTGTGACGGGAGACATTGCTAGCGGTCACTCTGCACTAGTGATGGTACACCACCGTGATACGGGAGACATTGCTAACGGCCACTCTGCACAGGTGCCAATACCACCTTGTGACGGGAAACATTGCTAGGAACCGATCGGCATCTCTGCGCGATTACTTGACGCACACCCAACTAAGTCAACTGTTGGACTTTTTCGTAATCACGGCGGGACACATTGAACGAGCTCTAACGGATCTCTGCACGCATGGAACATGGTGGCGGGAATCATTGCTAGAACCGAACGGCGCCTCTGCGCGATGTACAAACAAGCTCAACAGGAACCTCGTATCGGCTGCCGAGCCGGAGCTCGAACAACTTGGACTTTCACCTCTAATTTATATCAACTCACCACTCCCCGAGGGATCCGCAGAATTGCTTCTGGGTCCCGTATCGTTATTTGCGATTCGTGTTTGCATTACACTACATTGAACTATTCCAACTTGTTTATCCGCATGGCGAACATTTGCTGCATTGAACATTAAAGTTCCACTTCGCTCTCCCCTACGTGGGTCTGAGCTTCACTCTCAGGGAAAAAATATGCCACATTGGTTAGGGAAACCCGGTTTCATCACGCTATGTGCCCTGCACCACCAGCTTAGCGTGAATGCTTCGAGTTTCCCTAAGAAGTTCGATTGGTCTTGCAGAGTTTAAAGACAACGAAGCTTAGTTTCAAGCAATGATTTAATATACGCGTATTAAAAACCCTTAACTGTTACAACTTTTATGCTTGAAACCATCGCAACGAAGTCTTTGGGTCCGTAGACCCGTGATGTACTGCTCCAGGAAACGTTTTGAAAGAGTGGAAACTCAAAATCATAGGTTAAGATCATCGGCAGAACCCACCAGACACCACTTTTGCTTCATAAGTTCGGCCTATAGTCATATGACGATTTTCATCGGGGAGGGGACGTATGACCCAAACGGGGGCTTATATGACCCACGGACACTGCAAACCATGCTCCTACGACTAAATAGAGGTTAAAACTACGATTTGGTGAAATCTTCATTTTTGACCTCGGAGCAAGGTACCTTCCCTATAGTAGGCAATGAGTAAATGATCATAATCCCAGGAGGGCAAAAAATGGGAACCCGAGGAAAGCGCTGTTGGCGCGCCTAAGCTAGTGGCCCGTAGAGTAAAAAGGGTACCCCCAACAAAGTTGTCGTTTCACGTTCTGGTTTCACTTTTCATCATCTAGGGTGCGTTCCTGACACGTTTTGAGGGGTTTTAGCAAAAAAAAATTTTTCGACTACTCGAGCTCTCTGGCCCGTTCGGTGCACATTTTTGAAAAAAGCTAGGGAGCTGCCCCTAGGTTCGGGGTGTCACAAAATGTTGAAAAGTGGTCGAAAAACCACTATCCAGAATCGGATGTAGAATCGTTAGACGAACTTAAAATTGTTCTACGACACCCATCTGCGACGTTTAGTATTCGAGATATGGCCCGTCCTAGGTCTGACCGAGCAATTTTTGTTCCGCGCACTGTGTGCACCGTACACTTTGATGTTTGTATGAAAAAGTACCCTACCTAGGGACGCGTAGAGCAAATTTGTACCCCCGGGCATGTTGTCGATTGACATTCTGGTTGCACTTTTCATCATCTAGGGTGCGTTCCTGACACGTTTTGAGGGGTTTTAGCAAAAAAAAAAATTTTCGACTACTCGAGCTCTCTGGCCCGTTCGGTGCACATTTTTGAAAAAAGCTAGGGAGCTGCCCCTAGGTTCGGGGTGTCACAAAATGTTGAAAAGTGGTCGAAAAACCACTATCCAGAATCGGATGTAGAATCGTTAGACGAACTTAAAATTGTTCTACGACACCCATCTGCGACGTTTAGTATTCGAGATATAGCACTTTGTAGGTCTGACCGAGCAATTTTGTACTGAAATGTATGGTGAACATGTAATTCATTAAATAACATTGACTTGCATCGTGCCCTACTTCATCGGCACAG
>NW_026054528.1:5000-12500 GCF_943734685.1 Anopheles coluzzii | reverse complement strand
ACATTATGACGCGCATTTAGCTGCGGTCTTCATCGATCCATGAGCAGAGTGATCCCCTGCCTAGGGTTTAAAGAGTGCCTTTCGGCGCCGAGTGGCGTAACCGCGTTCAAAGTTTGGTATGCAACACACTCGACCTGCAACAATGGGTTACTCAAACTTGTACAAGTACAAGTGTTTGTCTCTTACGAGACGTACTTGATATGCTCTCTACAAAAGCGTACCGCTAATGCAGGTACAAATTAATGTACGTCCCAGATAGTGACGATCTCTGGGAGGAAGAACCGTAAGGAACTCCCCACACATATCAAAACTACGGTTTGGGAGTGCATGTCGGCGCCGAGTGCAAGTTACCGCGTTCAAATTTTGGTATGCAGCGCACTCGACCTCCAACATAACACTTCAACCTTGTTATTACTCATTCAAAAACCACGTTAATGATCCTTCCGCAGGTTCACCTACGGAAACCTTGTTACGACTTTTACTTCCTCTAAATCATCAAGTTCGGTCAACTTCGGCCGTGCCAACTGCAACTCACGAAGGAATCGCGGAAGGTGTGCCTCCAGAGACCTCACTAAATAATCCATCGGTAGTAGCGACGGGCGGTGTGTACAAAGGGCAGGGACGTAATCAGCGCTAGCTAATGACTAGCACTTACTAGAAATTCCAGGTTCATGGGGGACCATTGCAGTCCCCAATCCCTACCTAAATGAGCATTTGGGTGATTTCCCGTTCCTCTCGGAATGGGGGCGCATAAGGCGAGAACACGCTGCTGCTCACATTGTAGCACGCGTGCAGCCCAGAACATAAGGGCATCACGGACCTGTTATCGCTCAATCTCATCTTGCTAAACACAAGTTGTCCCGCTAAGCAGGGCAAACTAAGTGACGGGCACCCGTGAGGACACCCGCCACTCCTAACGTCAGGTGCGCCCGGAGGCACACTACTGACAGCGTTCTAGTTAGCTTGACTGAGTCGCGTTCGTTATCGGAATTAACCAGACAAATCATTCCACGAACTAAGAACGGCCATGCACCACTACCCTTAAGTTTGAGAAAGAGCTATCAATCTGTCTTACCTCAATAAGTTCGGACCTGGTAAGTTTTCCCGTGTTGAGTCAATTAAGCCGCAAGCTCCACTTCTTGTGGTGCCCTTCCGTCAATTCCTTTAAGTTTCACTTGGCAACCATACTTCCCCGCGAACCCGATTTTGTTTCCCGGAAGCTACTGAGAGCACCGAAGGTAGGTAGCGTCTCCCAATTGCTAATTGGCATCGTTTACGGTTAGAACTAGGGCGGTATCTAATCGCCTTCGATCCTCTAACTTTCGTTCTTGATTAATGAAAGCATCCTTGGCAAACGCTTTCGCTTCTGTGGGTCCTACGACGGTCTACGAATTTCACCTCTCGCCGCCGTAATACCAATGCCCCGACTACTTCTGTTAATCATTACCTCTTGGTCTATTACAAACCAACGAAACCACTCAGACCGAGGTCATGTTCCATTATTCCATGCAAAAATTATTCTCGGCCAACGCCGGCCCGGAGGACCGGACGCTTTGAACTAGCCTGCTTTGAGCACTCTAATTTGTTCAAGGTAAACGAGAGTTCCCGGGCACCATGAAGCTGGGGTCGAACAAGACCTTGACCGACGAGGTCGCGGCGACAAGTCCTGACCCGTCACAGGAGTAGAACGCCCAGGTACACCATTGTGAGTCGCAGCCGCGAGCGCGTACACGGACGGTCCCAACCGAGAGGCCGGGCGCCCGCGACGGACGCGAGTCTGGACGGGGTATCAACTTCGAACGTTTTAAACCGCAACAACTTTAATATACGCTAGTGGAGCTGGAATTACCGCGGCTGCTGGCACCAGACTTGCCCTCCACTTGATCCTTGCAAAAGGATTTATGCTCAACTCATTCAATTATGGACCATCGTTAGAGAGGTCCATATTGTTATTTCTCGTCCACTACCTCCCCGTGCCGGGATTGGGTAATTTACGCGCCTGCCTGCCTTCCTTGGATGTGGTAGCCATTTCTCAGGCTCCCTCTCCGGAATCGAACCCTGATTCCCCGTTACCCCGTCGCAACCATGGTAGTCCTCTACACTACCATCAATAGTTGATAGGGCAGACATTTGAAAGATCTGTCGTCAGTCGCAAGCGACCGTACGATCGGCATCCTTATCCAGATTTCAACTCAAAGCGCCCGGAGGCGATTGGTTTAACTAATAAGTGCACCAGTTCCGCCGACCCGGAGGCCAACAGTCCCGGCATAATGCATGTATTAGCTCTGGCTTTTCCACAGTTATCCAAGGTAACTGTTTGGATGAGGATCTTGTAAATATAGCTGTTATACTGAGCCTTATGCGGTTTCACTTTCTAGGAAGCTTGTACTTAGGACATGCATGGCTTAACCTTTGAGAACGAGCGTATATCACTGGTAGGATCAACCAGAATTCGAGTCAATTGCTTGAACACGAACTACACTCTTGATCACGCGAGGCGCAAGTCCCCCGTGACCACCGAGATTTGTTCTGCGACGCCAGAGCGTCCGTTGGCGCCACTCGATAGACTGCACAAGCAGGCAACGTCGGATGCATTGCACACGGCTAGCGGATCTCTCTGCACTGCGTCGGGTGTCCCAACGTATGTCTGGAGACATTGCTATGCCGGTACGGCACTCTGCGCACTCTTTCTTGTCCTCTTCGAGCGACGGGCCTCTAAGCGGGGGTTGTATGCCGGTACGACACATCGACTGGTACATTGCACGCACTAACGATCGCTCTGCACTGCATGGAACTCATTCGTAACCACCGTGACGGGAGACTTTGCTAGTACGCACGATACTCTGCGCATGTGTACATGTTTTACAACCCAGCCAACTTGAGCACCTAGGGAAGTTGTGATGCCATCTGAACACCCACCGACTGATGCATTGAACGGCCTAAAGTTGACCTTCAATCCGAACTGGCACTCTGCGGCGTGGAGGCAGTGCGCGACCACTCCTATCCCAAACCAACAAAGCAAGGTGTATCCTACGTGCTCGGTACAAGCACACCACGACGGGACACATTGAACGGTTCAGCGATCTCTCTGCACTAGTGGAAGAACTCCAACGTGATACGGGAGACTTTGCTACAGCGGCTTCTCTGCACTTCTGGGCTACCACCTTGTGACGGGAGACATTGCTAGCGGTCACTCTGCACTAGTGATGGTACACCACCGTGATACGGGAGACATTGCTAACGGCCACTCTGCACAGGTGCCAATACCACCTTGTGACGGGGAAACATTGCTAGGAACCGATCGGCATCTCTGCGCGATTACTTGACGCACACCCAACTAAGTCAACTGTTGGACTTTTTCGTAATCACGGCGGGGACACATTGAACGAGCTCTAACGGATCTCTGCACGCATGGAACATGGTGGCGGAATCATTGCTAGAACCGAACGGCGCCTCTGCGCGATGTACAAACAAGCTCAACAGGAACCTCGTATCGCTGCCGAGCCGGAGCTCGAACAACTTGGACTTTCACCTCTAATTTATATCAACTCACCACTCCCCCGAGGGATCCGCAGAATTGCTTCTGGGTCCCGTATCGTTATTTGCGATTCGTGTTTGCATTACACTAACATTGAACTATTCCAACTTGTTTATCCGCATGGCGAACATTTGCTGCATTGAACATTAAAGTTCCACTTCGCTCTCCCCTACGTGGGTCTGAGCTTCACTCTCAGGGAAAAAATATGCACATTGGTTAGGGAAACCCGGTTTCATCACGCTATGTGCCCTGCACCACCAGCTTAGCGTGAATGCTTCGAGTTTCCCTAAGAAGTTCGATTGGTCTTGCAGAGTTTAAAGACAACGAAGCTTAGTTTCAAGCAATGATTTAATATACGCGTATTAAAAACCCTTAACTGTTACAACTTTTATGCTTGAAACCATCGCAACGAAGTCTTTTGGGTCCGTAGACCGTGATGTACTGCTCCAGGAAACGTTTTGAAAGAGTGAGAACTCAAAATCATAGGTTAAGATCATCGGCAGAACCCACCAGACACCACTTTTGCTTCATAAGTTCGGCCTATAGTCATATGACGATTTTCATCGGGGAGGGGACGTATGACCCAAACGGGGGCTTATATGACCCACGGACACTGGCAAACCATGCTCCTACGACTAAATAGAGGTTAAAACTACGATTTGGTGAAATCTTCATTTTTGACCTCGGAGCAAGGTACCTTCCCTATAGTAGGCAATGAGTAAATGATCATAATCCCAGGAGGGCAAAAAATGGGAACCCGAGAGGAAAGCGCTGTTGGCGCGCCTAAGCTAGTGGCCCGTAGAGTAAAAAGGGTACCCCCAACAAAGTTGTCGTTTCACGTTCTGGTTTCACTTTTCATCATCTAGGGTGCGTTCCTGACACGTTTTGAGGGGTTTTAGCAAAAAAAAATTTTTCGACTACTCGAGCTCTCTGGCCCGTTCGGTGCACATTTTTGAAAAAGCTAGGGAGCTGCCCCTAGGTTCGGGGTGTCACAAAATGTGAAAAGTGGTCGAAAAACCACTATCCAGAATCGGATGTAGAATCGTTAGACGAACTTAAAATTGTTCTACGACACCCATCTGCGACGTTTTAGTATTCGAGATATGGCCCGTCCTAGGTCTGACCGAGCAATTTTTGTTCCGCGCACTTTGTGCACCGTACACTTTGATGTTTGTATGAAAAAGTACCCTACCTAGGGACGCGTAGAGCAAATTTGTACCCCCGGGAATGTTGTCGATTGACATTCCTGGTTGCACTTTTCATCATCTAGGGTGCGTTCCTGACACGTTTTTAGGGGTTTTAGCAAAAAAAAATTTGTCGACTACTCGAGCTCTCTGGCCCGTTCGGTGCACATTTTTGAAAAAAGCTAGGGAGCTGCCCCTAGGTTCGGGGTGTCACAAAATGTTGAAAAGTGGTCGAAAAACCACTATCCAGAATCGGATGTAGAATCGTTAGACGAACTTAAAATTGTTCTACGACACCCATCTGCGACGTTTAGTATTCGAGATATGGCCGTCCTAGGTCTGACCGAGCAATTTTTGTTCGCGCACTGTGTGCACCGTACACTTTGATGTTTGTATGAAAAAGTACCCCTACCTAGGGACGCGTAGAGCAAATTTGTACCCCCGGGCATGTTGTCGATTGACATTCTGGTTGCACTTTTCATCATCTAGGGTGCGTTCCTGACACGTTTTGAGGGGTTTTAGCAAAAAAAAAAATTTTCGACTACTCGAGCTCTCTGGCCCCGTTCGGTGCACATTTTTGAAAAAAGCTAGGGAGCTGCCCCTAGGTTCGGGGTGTCACAAAATGTTGAAAAGTGGTCGAAAAAACCACTATCCAGAATCGGATGTAGAATCGTTAGACGAACTTAAAATTGTTCTACGACACCCATCTGCGACGTTTAGTATTCGAGATATAGCACTTTGTAGGTCTGACCGAGCAATTTTGTACTGAAATGTATGGTGAACATGTAATTCATTAAATAACATTGACTTGCATCGTGCCCTACTTCATCGGCACAGCTGTTATTGACTATCTTTAGTGGAAATGGATTGAGTTTGACCATTTTAAGCCCATTTCCCTATGCCGTGCACCAACAGTTGTGTACCGATCAGGGAAAGTACGCTACGTACGCGTTCATGGATGTCGATGTTGGTACAAGTTGCCTTTCGGGATAGCCGTGCACCAAAACTGTTGTACCGATCAGGGAAAGTACAAGACGGAGGGTGCAGCTCGAGCGTACGCGTTCATAGATGTCGATGTTGGTACACTTGCACCAAAATTGTGTACCAATCAGGGAAAGTACAACACGGAGGGCGCAGCCCGGGCGTACGCAATCATGGATGTCCATGTTGATACAATCTACGTGTACGTACCTAGTTTTTGTAGGAAAAGTTGCAATTAAGTGCTTGCATGCTTAAAATGCTCATCTCAACCGGTCACCTTTTTGGCCTGCCCTTTTATAACAGAAACTAGAAAGATACTCGAGATTTTTGTGTTTTTCCATTCGCCCGGGACGACGAAATGAGCTATGTGCACATCGTGCAGAAAAATTGTCTTCGCCACGCATGTTTTTGTCCATCCACTCATATAATCACCCGCATTTGTGTTCAACACGGACGGCGCAGCCCGAGCGAACGCGTTAATGTTTATGTTTGTACACACTGCTTGTACGATTCTAGGATTTGGTAATTGCGTCACAGTGCCCGACCGTCGCGGACACCATTCTTGGACAGAAGTCCTAGTACGTAGAGTACTTTCCCTAGGTATGTGCTCGTTCGTGACTATCGTTGCGTGCTTACGGACACGCTTGGGTATGTTTACCATACAAGTTTACTAGGGAAACCTGGAAGGACGCTTGCCCTCCCGTCGCGGACACCATTCTTGGAAAGAAGTCCTAGTACGTAGCGTTCCTTATTTTACTTGATCAGTTTGTAATGCATTCGCTTTGTTCCATCGACTTCTGCTACTGCTCACTAAGGGGTGTTCGTTTGCGATGTGTACGATAAGCAACTGTCTATCGTAACCAGCAGTTAATCAACACTTTTTACCCAAGTCATAGCAACATAGAGTACTTTTCCTAATCGGTACACAATTTTGGTGCACCTCTAACCTCGCCGGCACTTTATCGTTACGTTTTGTGCACAACCTAGGGACGTGGTGTAAGTTTCATGATTTTTATGTTTGATTTGGTTTATTATGATTGAAAAATACGCTACGTCCAGAAATTGGAGCTCGACTACTTCCTCCATGTGGCGAAAAAAGTTACTGGGCAACGCCTAGCTTATGCCCCATTTGTACTTCAATTTTCATTATCAGGTTTGAAAAATACGCTAAGTCCCAGAAATCTGAACTCGAATACTTTTGCCACGTGGCGCCAAAAGCTACTGAGAAACGCCTAGCCTTTTACCCATTTATAATTTAGTTTTCGTTATAAGTTTTGAACAATACGCAAAGTTCCAAGAATCTGAACTCGAGTACTTTTTACATGTGCCGCCAAAAGCTACTGAGCAACGCCTAGGTTGATACATTTTTGGTACATGGAGTGTATGCATGCAGGCGTACTGCCGTGCTAGACCGGAAAATCGATCTTGCTACTAGAACGTAAAGTAATTCCCCTAGATAGGTGCTTTTGCATGCCTCTGATCGACGACCATGCAACGTGCGACACGCGTAGCTAGGCTTCCCCAAACAAATTTCCTAGAATAGCACCAAATTGCACACTTTCAGGGGTATATTTTGGTACCGTGTACCGTGCATGGTACAAGTATCAGTAGCTCGTGCAATTTATTTTGCATCGTGTTGCGGTTGCTGGTGCGTCGGGATAGGAGTGTTTCGAGACTTTCGCCAAGCGTTGGTGCCATTTGGTGGATAATTAATGTTCTAGCCACAATAAACGTGCCACATAATGCCAATAAGGAAAAAGCCGATTTCTAGGAACTTCCAGTCAGAATGTTTGCCAT
>NW_026054527.1:20000-22500 GCF_943734685.1 Anopheles coluzzii | reverse complement strand
CTGCGACGCCAGAGCGTCCGTTGGCGCCACTCGATAGACTGCACAAGCAGGCAACGTCGGATGCATTGCACACGGCTAGCGGATCTCTCTGCACTGCGTCGGGTGTCCCAACGTATGTCTGGAGACATTGCTATGCCGGTACGGCACTCTGCGCACTCTTTCTTGTCCTCTTCGAGCGACGGGCCTCTAAGCGGGGTTGTATGCCGGTACGACACATCGACTGGTACATTGCACGCACTAACGATCGCTCTGCACTGCATGGAACTCATTCGTAACCACCGTGACGGGAGACTTTGCTAGTACGCACGATACTCTGCGCATGTGTACATGTTTTACAACCCAGCCAACTTGAGCACCTAGGGGAAGTTGTGATGCCATCTGAACACCCACCGACTGATGCATTGAACGGCTAAAGTTGACCTTCAATCCGAACTGGCACTCTGCGGCGTGGAGGCAGTTGCGCGACCACTCCTATCCCAAACCAACAAAGCAAGGTGTATCCTACGTGCTCGGTACAAGCACACCACGACGGGACACATTGAACGGTTCAGCGATCTCTCTGCACTAGTGGAAGAACTCCAACGTGATACGGGAGACTTTGCTACAGCGGCTTCTCTGCACTTCTGGGCTACCACCTTGTGACGGGAGACATTGCTAGCGGTCACTCTGCACTAGTGATGGTACACCACCGTGATACGGGAGACATTGCTAACGGCCACTCTGCACAGGTGCCAATACCACCTTGTGACGGGAAACATTGCTAGGAACCGATCGGCATCTCTGCGCGATTACTTGACGCACACCCAACTAAGTCAACTGTTGGACTTTTTCGTAATCACGGCGGGACACATTGAACGAGCTCTAACGGATCTCTGCACGCATGGAACATGGTGGCGGGAATCATTGCTAGAACCGAACGGCGCCTCTGCGCGATGTACAAACAAGCTCAACAGGAACCTCGTATCGGCTGCCGAGCCGGAGCTCGAACAACTTGGACTTTCACCTCTAATTTATATCAACTCACCACTCCCCGAGGGATCCGCAGAATTGCTTCTGGGTCCCGTATCGTTATTTGCGATTCGTGTTTGCATTACACTACATTGAACTATTCCAACTTGTTTATCCGCATGGCGAACATTTGCTGCATTGAACATTAAAGTTCCACTTCGCTCTCCCCTACGTGGGTCTGAGCTTCACTCTCAGGGAAAAAATATGCCACATTGGTTAGGGAAACCCGGTTTCATCACGCTATGTGCCCTGCACCACCAGCTTAGCGTGAATGCTTCGAGTTTCCCTAAGAAGTTCGATTGGTCTTGCAGAGTTTAAAGACAACGAAGCTTAGTTTCAAGCAATGATTTAATATACGCGTATTAAAAACCCTTAACTGTTACAACTTTTATGCTTGAAACCATCGCAACGAAGTCTTTGGGTCCGTAGACCCGTGATGTACTGCTCCAGGAAACGTTTTGAAAGAGTGGAAACTCAAAATCATAGGTTAAGATCATCGGCAGAACCCACCAGACACCACTTTTGCTTCATAAGTTCGGCCTATAGTCATATGACGATTTTCATCGGGGAGGGGACGTATGACCCAAACGGGGGCTTATATGACCCACGGACACTGCAAACCATGCTCCTACGACTAAATAGAGGTTAAAACTACGATTTGGTGAAATCTTCATTTTTGACCTCGGAGCAAGGTACCTTCCCTATAGTAGGCAATGAGTAAATGATCATAATCCCAGGAGGGCAAAAAATGGGAACCCGAGAGGAAAGCGCTGTTGGCGCGCCTAAGCTAGTGGCCCGTAGAGTAAAAAGGGTACCCCCAACAAAGTTGTCGTTTCACGTTCTGGTTTCACTTTTCATCATCTAGGGTGCGTTCCTGACACGTTTTGAGGGGTTTTAGCAAAAAAAAAAATTTTCGACTACTCGAGCTCTCTGGCCCGTTCGGTGCACATTTTTGAAAACAGCTAGGGAGCTGCCCCTAGGTTCGGGGTGTCACAAAATGTTGAAAAGTGGTCGAAAAACCACTATCCAGAATCGGATGTAGAATCGTTAGACGAACTTAAAATTGTTCTACGACACCCATCTGCGACGTTTAGTATTCGAGATATAGCACTTTGTAGGTCTGACCGAGCAATTTTGTACTGAAATGTATGGTGAACATGTAATTCATTAAATAACATTGACTTGCATCGTGCCCTACTTCATCGGCACAGCTGTTATTGACTATCTTTAGTGGAAATGGATTGAGTTTGACCATTTTAAGCCCATTTCCTATGCCGTGCACCAACATTGTGTACCGATCAGGGAAAGTACGCTACGTACGCGTTCATGGATGTCGATGTTGGTACAAGTTGCCTTTCGGGATAGCCGTGCACCAAAACTGTGTACCGATCAGGGAAAGTACAAGACGGAGGGTGCAGCTCGAGCGTACGCGTTCATAGATGTCGATGTTGGTACACTTGCACCAAAATTGTGTACCAATCAGGGAAAGTAC
>NW_026054527.1:2500-7500 GCF_943734685.1 Anopheles coluzzii | reverse complement strand
CCCACCGACTGATGCATTGAACGGCTAAAGTTGACCTTCAATCCGAACTGGCACTCTGCGGCGTGGAGGCAGTTGCGCGACCACTCCTATCCCAAACCAACAAAGCAAGGTGTATCCTACGTGCTCGGTACAAGCACACCACGACGGGACACATTGAACGGTTCAGCGATCTCTCTGCACTAGTGGAAGAACTCCAACGTGATACGGGAGACTTTGCTACAGCGGCTTCTCTGCACTTCTGGGCTACCACCTTGTGACGGGAGACATTGCTAGCGGTCACTCTGCACTAGTGATGGTACACCACCGTGATACGGGAGACATTGCTAACGGCCACTCTGCACAGGTGCCAATACCACCTTGTGACGGGAAACATTGCTAGGCACCGATCGGCATCTCTGCGCGATTACTTGACGCACACCCAACTAAGTCAACTGTTGGACTTTTTCGTAATCACGGCGGGACACATTGAACGAGCTCTAACGGATCTCTGCACGCATGGAACATGGTGGCGGGAATCATTGCTAGAACCGAACGGCGCCTCTGCGCGATGTACAAACAAGCTCAACAGGAACCTCGTATCGGCTGCCGAGCCGGAGCCCGAACAACTTGGATTTTCACCTCTAATTTATATCAACTCACCACTCCCCGAGGGAACCGCAGAATTGCTTCTGGGTCCCGTATCGTTATTTGCGATTCGTGTTTGCATTACACTACATTGAACTATTCCAACTTGTTTATCCGCATGGCGAACATTTGCTGCATTGAACATTAAAGTTCCACTTCGCTCTCCCCTACGTGGGTCTGAGCTTCACTCTCAGGGAAAAAATATGCCACATTGGTTAGGGAAACCCGGTTTCATCACGCTATGTGCCCTGCACCACCAGCTTAGCGTGAATGCTTCGAGTTTCCCTAAGAAGTTCGATTGGTCTTGCAGAGTTTAAAGACAACGAAGCTTAGTTTCAAGCAATGATATAATATACGCGTATTAAAAACCCTTAACTGTTACAACTTTTATGCTTGAAACCATCGCAACGAAGTCTTTGGGTCCGTAGACCCGTGATGTACTGCTCCAGGAAACGTTTTGAAAGAGTGGAAACTCAAAATCATAGGTTAAGATCATCGGCAGAACCCACCAGACACCACTTTTGCTTCATAAGTTCGGCCTATAGTCATATGACGATTTTCATCGGGGAGGGGACGTATGACCCAAACGGGGGCTTATATGACCCACGGACACTGCAAACCATGCTCCTACGACTAAATAGAGGTTAAAACTACGATTTGTGAAATCTTCATTTTTGACCTCGGAGCAAGGTACCTTCCCTATAGTAGGCAATGAGTAAATGATCATAATCCCAGGAGGGCAAAAAATGGGAACCCGAGAGGAAAGCGCTGTTGGCGCGCCTAAGCTAGTGGCCCGTAGAGTAAAAAGGGTACCCCCAACAAAGTTGTCGTTTCACGTTCTGGTTTCACTTTTCATCATCTAGGGTGCGTTCCTGACACGTTTGAGGGGTTTTAGCAAAAAAAAATTTTTCGACTACTCGAGCTCTCTGGCCCGTTCGGTGCACATTTTTGAAAAAAGCTAGGGAGCTGCCCCTAGGTTCGGGGTGTCACAAAATGTTGAAAAGTGGTCGAAAAACCACTATCCAGAATCGGATGTAGAATCGTTAGACGAACTTAAAATTGTTCTACGACACCCATCTGCGACGTTTAGTATTCGAGATATGGCCCGTCCTAGGTCTGACCGAGCAATTTTTGTTCCGCGCACTGTGTGCACCGTACACTTTGATGTTTGTATGAAAAAGTACCCTACCTAGGACGCGTAGAGCAAATATTGTACCCCGGGCATGTTGTCGATTGACATTCTGGTTGCACTTTTCATCATCTAGGGTGCGTTCCTGACACGTTTTTAGGGGTTTTTAGCAAAAAAAAATTTTTCGACTACTCGAGCTCTCTGGCCCGTTCGGTGCACATTTTTGAAAAAAGCTAGGGAGCTGCCCCTAGGTTCGGGGGGTGTCACAAAATGTTGAAAAGTGGTCGAAAAAACCACTATCCAGAATCGGATGTAGAATCGTTAGACGAACTTAAAATTGTTCTACGACACCCATCTGCGACGTTTAGTATTCGAGATATGGCCCGTCCTAGGTCTGACCGAGCAATTTTTGTTCCGCGCACTGTGTGCACCGTACACTTTGATGTTTGTATGAAAAAGTACCCTACCTAGGGACGCGTAGAGCAAATTTGTACCCCCGGGCATGTTGTCGATTGACATTCTGGTTGCACTTTTCATCATCTAGGGTGCGTTCCTGACACGTTTTGAGGGGTTTTAGCAAAAAAAAATTTTCGACTACTCGAGCTCTCTGGCCCGTTCGGTGCACATTTTTGAAAAAAAGCTAGGGAGCTGCCCCTAGGTTCGGGGTGTCACAAAATGTTGAAAAGTGGTCGAAAAACCACTATCCAGAATCGGATGTAGAATCGTTAGACGAACTTAAAATTGTTCTACGACACCCATCGGCGACGTTTAGTATTCGAGATATAGCACTTTGTAGGTCTGACCGAGCAATTTTGTACTAAAATGTATGGTGAACATGTAATTCATTAAATAACATTGACTTGCATCGTGCCCTACTTCATCGCACAGCTGTTATTGACTATCTTTAGTGGAAATGGATTGAGTTTGACCATTTTAAGCCCATTTCCTATGCCGTGCACCAACATTGTGTACCGATCAGGGAAAGTACGCTACGTACGCGTTCATGGATGTCGATGTTGGTACAAGTTGCCTTTCGGGATAGCCGTGCACCAAAACTGTGTACCGATCAGGGAAAGTACAAGACGGAGGGTGCAGCTCGAGCGTACGCGTTCATAGATGTCGATGTTGGTACACTTGCACCAAAATTGTGTACCAATCAGGGAAAGTACAACACGGAGGGCGCAGCCCGGGCGTACGCAATCATGGATGTCCATGTTGATACAATCTACGTGTACGTACCTAGTTTTTGTAGGAAAAGTTGCAATTAAGTGCTTGTATGCTTAAAATGCTCATCTCAACCGGTCACCTTTTGGCTTGCCCTTTTATAACAGAAACCTAGAAAGATACTCGAGATTTTTGTGTTTTTCCATGTCGCCCGGGACGACGAAATGAGCTATGTGCACATCGTGCAGAAAATTGTCTTCGCCACGCATGTTTTTGTCCATCCACTCATATAATCACCCGCATTTGTGTTCAACACGGACGGCGCAGCCCGAGCGAACGCGTTAATGTTTATGTTTGTACACACTGCTTGTACGATTCTAGGATTTGGTAATTGCGTCACAGTGCCCGACCGTCGCGGACACCATTCTTGGACAGAAGTCCTAGTACGTAGAGTACTTTCCCTAGGTATGTGCTCGTTCGTGACTATCGTTGCGTGCTTACGGACACGCTTGGGTATGTTTACCATACAAGGTTTACTAGGGAAACCTGGGAAGGACGCTTGCCCTCCCGTCGCGGACACCATTCTGGAAAGAAGTCCTAGTACGTAGCGTTCCTTATTTTACTTGATCAGTTTGTAATGCATTCGCTTTGTTCCATCGACTTCTGCTACTGCTCACTAAGGGGTGTTCGTTTGCGATGTGTACGATAAGCAACTGTCTATCGTAACCAGCAGTTAATCAACACTTTTACCCAAGTCATAGCAACATAGAGTACTTTTCCTAATCGGTACACAATTTTGGTGCACCTCTAACCTCGCCGGCACTTTATCGTTACGTTTTGTGCACAACCTAGGGACGTGGTGTAAGTTTCATGATTTTTATGTTTGATTTGGTTATTATGATTGAAAAATACGCTACGTCCCCAGAAATTGGAGCTCGACTACTTCCTCCATGTGGCGAAAAAAGTTACTGGGCAACGCCTAGCTTATGCCCCATTTGTACTTCAATTTTCATTATCAGGTTTGAAAAATACGCTAAGTCCCAGAAATCTGAACTCGAATACTTTTGCCACGTGGCGCCAAAAGCTACTGAGAAACGCCTAGCCTTTTACCCATTTATAATTTAGTTTTCGTTATAAGTTTTGAACAATACGCAAAGTTCCAAGAATCTGAACTCGAGTACTTTTTACATGTGCCGCCAAAAGCTACTGAGCAACGCCTAGGTTGATACATTTTTGGTACATGGAGTGTATGCATGCAGGCGTACTGCCGTGCTAGACCGGAAAATCGATCTTGCTACTAGAACGTAAAGTAATTCCCCTAGATAGGTGCTTTTGCATGCCTCTGATCGACGACCATGCAACGTGCGACACGCGTAGCTAGGCTTCCCCAAACAAATTTCCTAGAATAGCACCAAATTGCACACTTTCAGGGGTATATTTTGGTACCGTGTACCGTGCATGGTACAAGTATCAGTAGCTCGTGCAATTTATTTTGCATCGTGTTGCGGTTGCTGGTGCGTCGGGATAGGAGTGTTTCGAGACTTTCGCCAAGCGTTGGTGCCATTTGGTGGATAATTAATGTTCTAGCCACAATAAACGTGCCACATAATGCCAATAAGGAAAAAGCCGATTTCTAGGAACTTCCAGTCAGAATGTTTGCCATCAGCGCTTTCCTGTCGAGTTCAGGATCTGGGACTTAGCGTTTTTTTTTCCACGATCCAATCCAACGACCAGATCGTGAATAAACAATACATACAACAGTGCATCCCTTTAAAGTAGGAAAAAGCCGAATTCTAGGGAGCTCCAGTCCAAAAGGTTGTCATCAGCGCTCTCCTCTCGAGTTCAAGATTTGGGACTTAGCGTTTTTTTCGCGATCCAGCCAAAAGACCAGATCGTGAAATAAACAATTAATATAACTGTACTAGTACATCCCTTCAACTGAAGCAAGTGCACCATACATGACCCGTACGCCAATCATCCATGCACATGACACGTCAACTAAGTCAACACATGACACAACTTGGACAACTGACGGGTAAGTAGGTCATCTCGTACACGACGACACATCGACCAAACCAGGTCA
>NW_026054526.1:17500-22500 GCF_943734685.1 Anopheles coluzzii | reverse complement strand
GTCGTGTACGAGATGACCTACTTACCCGTCAGTTGTCCAAGTTGTGTCATGTGTTGACTTAGTTGACGTGTCATGTGCATGGATGATTGGCGTACGGGTCATGTATGGTGCACTTGCTTCAGTTGAAGGGATGTACTAGTACAGTTATATTAATTGTTTATTTCACGATCTGGTCTTTTGGCTGGATCGCGAAAAAAACGCTAAGTCCCAAATCTTGAACTCGAGAGGAGAGCGCTGATGACAACCTTTTGGACTGGAGCTCCCTAGAATTCGGCTTTTTTCCTACTTTAAAGGGATGCACTGTTGTATGTATTGTTTATTCACGATCTGGTCGTTGGATTGGATCGTGGAAAAAAAACGCTAAGTCCCAGATCCTGAACTCGACAGGAAAGGCGCTGATGGCAAACATTCTGACTGGAAGTTCCTAGAAATCGGCTTTTTCCTTATTGGCATTATGTGGCACGTTTATTGTGGCTAGAACATTAATTATCCACCAAATGGCACCAACGCTTGGCGAAAGTCTCGAAACACTCCTATCCCGACGCACCAGCAACCGCAACACGATGCAAAATAAATTGCACGAGCTACTGATACTTGTACCATGCACGGTACACGGTACCAAAATATACCCCTGAAAGTGTGCAATTTGGTGCTATTCTAGGAAATTTGTTTGGGGAAGCCTAGCTACGCGTGTCGCACGTTGCATGGTCGTCGATCAGAGGCATGCAAAAGCACCTATCTAGGGGAATTACTTTACGTTCTAGTAGCAAGATCGATTTTCCGGTCTAGCACGGCAGTACGCCTGCATGCATACACTCCATGTACCAAAAATGTATCAACCTAGGCGTTGCTCAGTAGCTTTTGGCGGCACATGTAAAAAGTACTCGAGTTCAGATTCTTGAACTTTGCGTATTGTTCAAAACTTATAACGAAAACTAAATTATAAATGGGTAAAAGGCTAGGCGTTTCTCAGTAGCTTTTGGGCGCCACGTGGCAAAAGTATTCGAGTTCAGATTTCTGGGACTTAGCGTATTTTTCAAACCTGATAATGAAAATTGAAGTACAAATGGGGCATAAGCTAGGCGTTGCCCAGTAACTTTTTCGCCACATGGAGGAAGTAGTCGAGCTCCAATTTCTGGGACGTAGCGTATTTTTCAATCATAATAAACCAAATCAAACATAAAAATCATGAAACTTACACCACGTCCCTAGGTTGTGCACAAAACGTAACGATAAAGTGCCGGCGAGGTTAGAGGTGCACCAAAATTGTGTACCGATTAGGAAAAGTACTCTATGTTGCTATGACTTGGGTAAAAAGTGTTGATTAACTGCTGGTTACGATAGACAGTTGCTTATCGTACACATCGCAAACGAACACCCCTTAGTGAGCAGTAGCAGAAGTCGATGGAACAAAGCGAATGCATTACAAACTGATCAAGTAAAATAAGGAACGCTACGTACTAGGACTTCTTTCCAAGAATGGTGTCCGCGACGGGAGGGCAAGCGTCCTTCCCAGGTTTCCCTAGTAAACCTTGTATGGTAAACATACCCAAGCGTGTCCGTAAGCACGCAACGATAGTCACGAACGAGCACATACCTAGGGAAAGTACTCTACGTACTAGGACTTCTGTCCAAGAATGGTGTCCGCGACGGTCGGGCACTGTGACGCAATTACCAAATCCTAGAATCGTACAAGCAGTGTGTACAAACATAAACATTAACGCGTTCGCTCGGGCTGCGCCGTCCGTGTTGAACACAAATGCGGGTGATTATATGAGTGGATGGACAAAAACATGCGTGGCGAAGACAATTTTCTGCACGATGTGCACATAGCTCATTTCGTCGTCCCGGGCGAATGGAAAAACACAAAAATCTCGAGTATCTTTCTAGGTTTCTGTTATAAAAGGGCAGGCCAAAAGGTGACCGGTTGAGATGAGCATTTTAAGCATGCAAGCACTTAATTGCAACTTTTCCTACAAAAACTAGGTACGTACACGTAGATTGTATCAACATGGACATCCATGATTGCGTACGCCCGGGCTGCGCCCTCCGTGTTGTACTTTCCCTGATTGGTACACAATTTTGGTGCAAGTGTACCAACATCGACATCTATGAACGCGTACGCTCGAGCTGCACCCTCCGTCTTGTACTTTCCCTGATCGGTACACAGTTTTGGTGCACGGCTATCCCGAAAGGCAACTTGTACCAACATCGACATCCATGAACGCGTACGTAGCGTACTTTCCCTGATCGGTACACAATGTTGGTGCACGGCATAGGAAATGGGCTTAAAATGGTCAAACTCAATCCATTTCCACTAAAGATAGTCAATACAGCTGTGCCGATGAAGTAGGGCACGATGCAAGTCAATGTTATTTAATGAATTACATGTTCACCATACATTTCAGTACAAAATTGCTCGGTCAGACCTACAAAGTGCTATATCTCGAATACTAAACGTCGCAGATGGGTGTCGTAGAACAATTTTAAGTTCGTCTAACGATTCTACATCCGATTCTGGATAGTGGTTTTTCGACCACTTTTCAACATTTTGTGACACCCCGAACCTAGGGGCAGCTCCCTAGCTTTTTTCAAAAAATGTGCACCGAACGGGCCAGAGAGCTCGAGTAGTCGAAAATTTTTTTTTTTGCTAAAACCCCTCAAAACGTGTCAGGAACGCACCCTAGATGATGAAAAGTGCAACCAGAATGTCAATCGACAACATGCCCGGGGGTACAAATTTGCTCTACGCGTCCCTAGGTAGGGTACTTTTTTCATACAAACATCAAAGTGTACGGGTGCACACAGTGCGCGGAACAAAAATTGCTCGGTCAGACCTAGGACGGGCCATATCTCGAATACTACACGGTCGCAGATGGGTGTCGTAGAACAATTTTAAGTTCGTCTAACGATTCTACATCCGATTCTGGATAGTGGTTTTTCGACCACTTTTCAACATTTTGTGACACCCCGAACCTAGGGGCAGCTCCCTAGCTTTTTTCAAAAATGTGCACCGAACGGGCCAGAGAGCTCGAGTAGTCGAAAAATTTTTTTTTTGCTAAAACCCCTCAAACGTGTCAGGAACGCACCCTAGATGATGAAAAGTGCAACCAGAACGTCAATCGACAACATGCCCGGGGGTACAAATTTGCTCTACGCGTCCCTAGGTAGGGTACTTTTTCATACAAACATCAAAGTGTACGGTGCACAAAGTGCGCGGAACAAAAATTGCTCGGTCAGACCTAGGACGGGCCATATCTCGAATACTAAAACGTCGCAGATGGGTGTCGTAGAACAATTTTAAGTTCGTCTAACGATTCTACATCCGATTCTGGATAGTGGTTTTTCGACCACTTTTCAACATTTTGTGACACCCCGAACCTAGGGGCAGCTCCCTAGCTTTTTTCAAAAATGTGCCACCGAACGGGCCAGAGAGCTCGAGTAGTCGAAAAATTTTTTTTTGCTAAAACCCCTAAAAACGTGTCAGGAACGCACCCTAGATGATGAAAAGTGCAACCAGAATGTCAATCGACAACATTCCCGGGGGTACAAATTTGCTCTACGCGTCCCTAGGTAGGGTACTTTTTCATACAAACATCAAAGTGTACGGTGCACACAGTGCGCGGAACAAAAATGGGCTCGGTCAGACCTAGGACGGGCCATATCTCGAATACTAAACGTCGCAGATGGGTGTCGTAGAACAATTTTAAGTTCGTCTAACGATTCTACATCCGATTCTGGATAGTGGTTTTTCGACCACTTTTCAACATTTTGTGACACCCCGAACCTAGGGGCAGCTCCCTAGCTTTTTTCAAAAATGTGCACCGAACGGGCCAGAGAGCTCGAGTAGTCGAAAAATTTTTTTTTGCTAAAACCCCTAAAAACGTGTCAGGAACGCACCCTAGATGATGAAAAGTGCAACCAGAATGTCAATCGACAACATTCCCGGGGGTACAAATTTGCTCTACGCGTCCCTAGGTAGGGTACTTTTTCATACAAACATCAAAGTGTACGGTGCACACAGTGCGCGGAACAAAAATTGCTCGGTCAGACCTAGGACGGGCCATATCTCGAATACTAAACGTCGCAGATGGGTGTCGTAGAACAATTTTAAGTTCGTCTAACGATTCTACATCCGATTCTGGATAGTGGTTTTTCGACCACTTTTCAACATTTTGTGACACCCCGAACCTAGGGGCAGCTCCCTAGCTTTTTTCAAAAATGTGCACCGAACGGGCCAGAGAGCTCGAGTAGTCGAAAATTTTTTTTTGCTAAAACCCCTCAAAACGTGTCAGGAACGCACCCTAGATGATGAAAAGTGCAACCAGAACGTCAATCGACAACATGCCCGGGGGTACAAATTTGCTCTACGCGTCCCTAGGTAGGGTACTTTTTCATACAAACATCAAAGTGTACGGTGCACAAAGTGCGCGGAACAAAAATTGCTCGGTCAGACCTAGGACGGGCCATATCTCGAATACTAAACGTCGCAGATGGGTGTCGTAGAACAATTTTAAGTTCGTCTAACGATTCTACATCCGATTCTGGATAGTGGTTTTTCGACCACTATTCAACATTTTGTGACACCCCGAACCTAGGGGCAGCTCCCTAGCTTTTTTCAAAAATGTGCACCGAACGGGCCAGAGAGCTCGAGTAGTCGAAAAATTTTTTTTTGCTAAAACCCCTCAAAACGTGTCAGGAACGCACCCTAGATGATGAAAAGTGAAACCAGAACGTGAAACGACAACTTTGTTGGGGTACCCTTTTTACTCTACGGGCCACTAGCTTAGGCGCGCCAACAGCGCTTTCCTCTCGGGTTCCCATTTTTTGCCCTCCTGGGATTATGATCATTTACTCATTGCCTACTATAGGGAAGGTACCTTGCTCCGAGGTCAAAAATGAAGATTTCACACCAAATCGTAGTTTTAACCCTCTATTTAGTCGTAGGAGCATGGTTTGCAGTGTCCGTGGGTCATATAAGCCCCCGTTTGGGTCATACG
>NW_026054526.1:2500-7500 GCF_943734685.1 Anopheles coluzzii | reverse complement strand
ATTACTTTACGTTCTAGTAGCAAGATCGATTTTCCGGTCTAGCACGGCAGTACGCCTGCATGCATACACTCCATGTACCAAAAATGTATCAACCTAGGCGTTGCTCAGTAGCTTTTGGCGGCACATGTAAAAAGTACTCGAGTTCAGATTCTTGGAACTTTGCGTATTGTTCAAAACTTATAACGAAAACTAAATTATAAATGGGTAAAAGGCTAGGCGTTTCTCAGTAGCTTTTGGCGCCACGTGGCAAAAGTATTCGAGTTCAGATTTCTGGGACTTAGCGTATTTTTCAAACCTGATAATGAAAATTGAAGTACAAATGGGGCATAAGCTAGGCGTTGCCCAGTAACTTTTTTCGCCACATGGAGGAAGTAGTCGAGCTCCAATTTCTGGGACGTAGCGTATTTTTCAATCATAATAAACCAAATCAAACATAAAAATCATGAAACTTACACCACGTCCCTAGGTTGTGCACAAAACGTAACGATAAAGTGCCGGCGAGGTTAGAGGTGCACCAAAATTGTGTACCGATTAGGAAAAGTACTCTATGTTGCTATGACTTGGGTAAAAAGTGTTGATTAACTGCTGGTTACGATAGACAGTTGCTTATCGTACACATCGCAAACGAACACCCCTTAGTGAGCAGTAGCAGAAGTCGATGGAACAAAGCGAATGCATTACAAACTGATCAAGTAAAATAAGGAACGCTACGTACTAGGACTTCTTTCCAAGAATGGTGTCCGCGACGGGAGGGCAAGCGTCCTTCCCAGGTTTCCCTAGTAAACCTTGTATGGTAAACATACCCAAGCGTGTCCGTAAGCACGCAACGATAGTCACGAACGAGCACATACCTAGGGAAAGTACTCTACGTACTAGGACTTCTGTCCAAGAATGGTGTCCGCGACGGTCGGGCACTGTGACGCAATTACCAAATCCTAGAATCGTACAAGCAGTGTGTACAAACATAAACATTAACGCGTTCGCTCGGGCTGCGCCGTCCGTGTTGAACACAAATGCGGGTGATTATATGAGTGGATGGACAAAAACATGCGTGGCGAAGACAATTTTCTGCACGATGTGCACATAGCTCATTTCGTCGTCCCGGGCGAATGGAAAAACACAAAAATCTCGAGTATCTTTCTAGGTTTCTGTTATAAAAGGGCAGGCCAAAAGGTGACCGGTTGAGATGAGCATTTTAAGCATGCAAGCACTTAATTGCAACTTTTCCTACAAAAACTAGGTACGTACACGTAGATTGTATCAACATGGACATCCATGATTGCGTACGCCCGGGCTGCGCCCTCCGTGTTGTACTTTCCCTGATTGGTACACAATTTTGGTGCAAGTGTACCAACATCGACATCTATGAACGCGTACGCTCGAGCTGCACCCTCCGTCTTGTACTTTCCCTGATCGGTACACAGTTTTGGTGCACGGCTATCCCGAAAGGCAACTTGTACCAACATCGACATCCATGAACGCGTACGTAGCGTACTTTCCCTGATCGGTACACAATGTTGGTGCACGGCATAGGAAATGGGCTTAAAATGGTCAAACTCAATCCATTTCCACTAAAGATAGTCAATAACAGCTGTGCCGATGAAGTAGGGCACGATGCAAGTCAATGTTATTTAATGAATTACATGTTCACCATACATTTCAGTACAAAATTGCTCGGTCAGACCTACAAAGTGCTATATCTCGAATACTAAACGTCGCAGATGGGTGTCGTAGAACAATTTTAAGTTCGTCTAACGATTCTACATCCGATTCTGGATAGTGGTTTTTCGACCACTTTTCAACATTTTGTGACACCCCGAACCTAGGGGCAGCTCCCTAGCTTTTTTCAAAAATGTGCACCGAACGGGCCAGAGAGCTCGAGTAGTCGAAAATTTTTTTTTTTGCTAAAACCCCTCAAAACGTGTCAGGAACGCACCCTAGATGATGAAAAGTGCAACCAGAATGTCAATCGACAACATGCCCGGGGGTACAAATTTGCTCTACGCGTCCCTAGGTAGGGTACTTTTTCATACAAACATCAAAGTGTACGGTGCACACAGTGCGCGGAACAAAAATTGCTCGGTCAGACCTAGGACGGGCCATATCTCGAATACTAAACGTCGCAGATGGGTGTCGTAGAACAATTTTAAGTTCGTCTAACGATTCTACATCCGATTCTGGATAGTGGTTTTTCGACCACTTTTCAACATTTTGTGACACCCCGAACCTAGGGGCAGCTCCCTAGCTTTTTTCAAAAATGTGCACCGAACGGGCCAGAGAGCTCGAGTAGTCGAAAAATTTTTTTTTGCTAAAACCCCTAAAAACGTGTCAGGAACGCACCCTAGATGATGAAAAGTGCAACCAGAATGTCAATCGACAACATTCCCGGGGGTACAAATTTGCTCTACGCGTCCCTAGGTAGGGTACTTTTTCATACAAACATCAAAGTGTACGGTGCACAAAGTGCGCGGAACAAAAATTGCTCGGTCAGACCTAGGACGGGCCATATCTCGAATACTAAACGTCGCAGATGGGTGTCGTAGAACAATTTTAAGTTCGTCTAACGATTCTACATCCGATTCTGGATAGTGGTTTTTCGACCACTTTTCAACATTTTGTGACACCCCGAACCTAGGGGCAGCTCCCTAGCTTTTTTCAAAAATGTGCACCGAACGGGCCAGAGAGCTCGAGTAGGCGAAAATTTTTTTTTTGCTAAAACCCCTCAAAACGTGTCAGGAACGCACCCTAGATGATGAAAAGTGCAACCAGAACGTCAATCGACAACATGCCCGGGGGTACAAATTTGCTCTACGCGTCCCTAGGTAGGGTACTTTTTCATACAAACATCAAAGTGTACGGTGCACAAAGTGCGCGGAACAAAAATTGCTCGGTCAGACCTAGGACGGGCCATATCTCGAATACTAAACGTCGCAGATGGGTGTCGTAGAACAATTTTAAGTTCGTCTAACGATTCTACATCCGATTCTGGATAGTGGTTTTTCGACCACTTTTCAACATTTTGTGACACCCCGAACCTAGGGGCAGCTCCCTAGCTTTTTTCAAAAATGTGCACCGAACGGGCCAGAGAGCTCGAGTAGTCGAAAATTTTTTTTTTGCTAAAACCCCTCAAAACGTGTCAGGAACGCACCCTAGATGATGAAAAGTGCAACCAGAACGTCAATCGACAACATGCCCGGGGGTACAAATTTGCTCTACGCGTCCCTAGGTAGGGTACTTTTTCATACAAACATCAAAGTGTACGGTGCACAAAGTGCGCGGAACAAAAATTGCTCGGTCAGACCTAGGACGGGCCATATCTCGAATACTAAACGTCGCAGATGGGTGTCGTAGAACAATTTTAAGTTCGTCTAACGATTCTACATCCGATTCTGGATAGTGGTTTTTCGACCACTTTTCAACATTTTGTGACACCCCGAACCTAGGGGCAGCTCCCTAGCTTTTTTCAAAAATGTGCACCGAACGGGCCAGAGAGCTCGAGTAGTCGAAAAATTTTTTTTTGCTAAAACCCCTAAAAACGTGTCAGGAACGCACCCTAGATGATGAAAAGTGCAACCAGAATGTCAATCGACAACATTCCCGGGGGTACAAATTTGCTCTACGCGTCCCTAGGTAGGGTACTTTTTCATACAAACATCAAAGTGTACGGTGCACAAAGTGCGCGGAACAAAAATTGCTCGGTCAGACCTAGGACGGGCCATATCTCGAATACTAAACGTCGCAGATGGGTGTCGTAGAACAATTTTAAGTTCGTCTAACGATTCTACATCCGATTCTGGATAGTGGTTTTTCGACCACTTTTCAACATTTTGTGACACCCCGAACCTAGGGGCAGCTCCCTAGCTTTTTTCAAAAATGTGCACCGAACGGGCCAGAGAGCTCGAGTAGTCGAAAAATTTTTTTTTGCTAAAACCCCTCAAAACGTGTCAGGAACGCACCCTAGATGATGAAAAGTGAAACCAGAACGTGAAACGACAACTTTGTTGGGGGTACCCTTTTTACTCTACGGGCCACTAGCTTAGGCGCGCCAACAGCGCTTTCCTCTCGGGTTCCCATTTTTTGCCCTCCTGGGATTATGATCATTTACTCATTGCCTACTATAGGGAAGGTACCTTGCTCCGAGGTCAAAAATGAAGATTTCACCAAATCGTAGTTTTAACCTCTATTTAGTCGTAGGAGCATGGTTTGCAGTGTCCGTGGGTCATATAAGCCCCCGTTTGGGTCATACGTCCCCTCCCCGATGAAAATCGTCATATGACTATAGGCCGAACTTATGAAGCAAAAGTGGTGTCTGGTGGGTTCTGCCGATGATCTTAACCTATGATTTTGAGTTTCCACTCTTTCAAAACGTTTCCTGGAGCAGTACATCACGGGTCTACGGACCCAAAGACTTCGTTGCGATGGTTTCAAGCATAAAAGTTGTAACAGTTAAGGGTTTTTAATACGCGTATATTAAATCATTGCTTGAAACTAAGCTTCGTTGTCTTTAAACTCTGCAAGACCAATCGAACTTCTTAGGGAAACTCGAAGCATTCACGCTAAGCTGGTGGTGCAGGGCACATAGCGTGATGAAACCGGGTTTCCCTAACCAATGTGGCATATTTTTTCCCTGAGAGTGAAGCTCAGACCCACGTAGGGGAGAGCGAAGTGGAACTTTAATGTTCAATGCAGCAAATGTTCGCCATGCGGATAAACAAGTTGGAATAGTTCAATGTAGTGTAATGCAAACACGAATCGCAAATAACGATACGGGACCCAGAAGCAATTCTGCGGATCCCTCGGGGAGTGGTGAGTTGATATAAATTAGAGGTGAAAGTCCAAGTTGTTCGAGCTCCGGCTCGGCAGCCGATACGAGGTTCCTGTTGAGCTTGTTTGTACATCGCGCAGAGGCGCCGTTCGGTTCTAGCAATGATTCCCGCCACCATGTTCCATGCGTGCAGAGATCCGTTAGAGCTCGTTCAATGTGTCCCGCCGTGATTACG
>NW_026054525.1:15000-20000 GCF_943734685.1 Anopheles coluzzii | reverse complement strand
ACATGCATGGCTTAACCTTTGAGACGAGCGTATATCACTGGTAGGATCAACCAGAATTCGAGTCAATTGCTTGAACACGAACTACACTCTTGATCACGCGAGGCGCAAGTCCCCCGTGACCACCGAGATTTGTTCTGCGACGCCAGAGCGTCCGTTGGCGCCACTCGATAGACTGCACAAGCAGGCAACGTCGGATGCATTGCACACGGCTAGCGGATCTCTCTGCACTGCGTCGGGTGTCCCAACGTATGTCTGGAGACATTGCTATGCCGGTACGGCACTCTGCGCACTCTTTCTTGTCCTCTTCGAGCGACGGGCCTCTAAGCGGGGTTGTATGCCGGTACGACACATCGACTGGTACATTGCACGCACTAACGATCGCTCTGCACTGCATGGAACTCATTCGTAACCACCGTGACGGGAGACTTTGCTAGTACGCACGATACTCTGCGCATGTGTACATGTTTTACAACCCAGCCAACTTGAGCACCTAGGGGAAGTTGTGATGCCATCTGAACACCCACCGACTGATGCATTGAACGGCTAAAGTTGACCTTCAATCCGAACTGGCACTCTGCGGCGTGGAGGCAGTTGCGCGACCACTCCTATCCCAAACCAACAAAGCAAGGTGTATCCTACGTGCTCGGTACAAGCACACCACGACGGGACACATTGAACGGTTCAGCGATCTCTCTGCACTAGTGGAAGAACTCCAACGTGATACGGGAGACTTTGCTACAGCGGCTTCTCTGCACTTCTGGGCTACCACCTTGTGACGGGAGACATTGCTAGCGGTCACTCTGCACTAGTGATGGTACACCACCGTGATACGGGAGACATTGCTAACGGCCACTCTGCACAGGTGCCAATACCACCTTGTGACGGGAAACATTGCTAGGAACCGATCGGCATCTCTGCGCGATTACTTGACGCACACCCAACTAAGTCAACTGTTGGACTTTTTCGTAATCACGGCGGGACACATTGAACGAGCTCTAACGGATCTCTGCACGCATGGAACATGGTGGCGGGAATCATTGCTAGAACCGAACGGCGCCTCTGCGCGATGTACAAACAAGCTCAACAGGAACCTCGTATCGGCTGCCGAGCCGGAGCTCGAACAACTTGGACTTTCACCTCTAATTTATATCAACTCACCACTCCCCGAGGGATCCGCAGAATTGCTTCTGGGTCCCGTATCGTTATTTGCGATTCGTGTTTGCATTACATTACATTGAACTATTCCAACTTGTTTATCCGCATGGCGAACATTTGCTGCATTGAACATTAAAGTTCCACTTCGCTCTCCCCTACGTGGGTCTGAGCTTCACTCTCAGGGAAAAAATATGCCACATTGGTTAGGGAAACCCGGTTTCATCACGCTATGTGCCCTGCACCACCAGCTTAGCGTGAATGCTTCGAGTTTCCCTAAGAAGTTCGATTGGTCTTGCAGAGTTTAAAGACAACGAAGCTTAGTTTCAAGCAATGATTTAATATACGCGTATTAAAAACCCTTAACTGTTACAACTTTTATGCTTGAAACCATCGCAACGAAGTCTTTGGGTCCGTAGACCCGTGATGTACTGCTCCAGGAAACGTTTTGAAAGAGTGGAAACTCAAAATCATAGGTTAAGATCATCGGCAGAACCCACCAGACACCACTTTTGCTTCATAAGTTCGGCCTATAGTCATATGACGATTTTCATCGGGGAGGGGACGTATGACCCAAACGGGGGCTTATATGACCCACGGACACTGCAAACCATGCTCCTACGACTAAATAGAGGTTAAAACTACGATTTGGTGAAATCTTCATTTTTGACCTCGGAGCAAGGTACCTTCCCTATAGTAGGCAATGAGTAAATGATCATAATCCCAGGAGGGCAAAAAATGGGAACCCGAGAGGAAAGCGCTGTTGGCGCGCCTAAGCTAGTGGCCCGTAGAGTAAAAAGGGTACCCCCAACAAAGTTGTCGTTTCACGTTCTGGTTTCACTTTTCATCATCTAGGGTGCGTTCCTGACACGTTTTGAGGGGTTTTAGCAAAAAAAAATTTTTCGACTACTCGAGCTCTCTGGCCCGTTCGGTGCACATTTTTGAAAAAAGCTAGGGAGCTGCCCCTAGGTTCGGGGTGTCACAAAATGTTGAAAAGTGGTCGAAAAACCACTATCCAGAATCGGATGTAGAATCGTTAGACGAACTTAAAATTGTTCTACGACACCCATCTGCGACGTTTAGTATTCGAGATATGGCCCGTCCTAGGTCTGACCGAGCAATTTTTGTTCCGCGCACTGTGTGCACCGTACACTTTGATGTTTGTATGAAAAAGTACCCTACCTAGGGACGCGTAGAGCAAATTTGTACCCCCGGGCATGTTGTCGATTGACATTCTGGTTGCACTTTTCATCATCTAGGGTGCGTTCCTGACACGTTTTGAGGGGTTTTAGCAAAAAAAAAAATTTTCGACTACTCGAGCTCTCTGGCCCGTTCGGTGCACATTTTTGAAAAAAGCTAGGGAGCTGCCCCTAGGTTCGGGGTGTCACAAAATGTTGAAAAGTGGTCGAAAAACCACTATCCAGAATCGGATGTAGAATCGTTAGACGAACTTAAAATTGTTCTACGACACCCATCTGCGACGTTTAGTATTCGAGATATAGCACTTTGTAGGTCTGACCGAGCAATTTTGTACTGAAATGTATGGTGAACATGTAATTCATTAAATAACATTGACTTGCATCGTGCCCTACTTCATCGGCACAGCTGTTATTGACTATCTTTAGTGGAAATGGATTGAGTTTGACCATTTTAAGCCCATTTCCTATGCCGTGCACCAACATTGTGTACCGATCAGGGAAAGTACGCTACGTACGCGTTCATGGATGTCGATGTTGGTACAAGTTGCCTTTCGGGATAGCCGTGCACCAAAACTGTGTACCGATCAGGGAAAGTACAAGACGGAGGGTGCAGCTCGAGCGTACGCGTTCATAGATGTCGATGTTGGTACACTTGCACCAAAATTGTGTACCAATCAGGGAAAGTACAACACGGAGGGCGCAGCCCGGGCGTACGCAATCATGGATGTCCATGTTGATACAATCTACGTGTACGTACCTAGTTTTTGTAGGAAAAGTTGCAATTAAGTGCTTGCATGCTTAAAATGCTCATCTCAACCGGTCACCTTTTGGCCTGCCCTTTTATAACAGAAACCTAGAAAGATACTCGAGATTTTTGTGTTTTTCCATTCGCCCGGGACGACGAAATGAGCTATGTGCACATCGTGCAGAAAATTGTCTTCGCCACGCATGTTTTTGTCCATCCACTCATATAATCACCCGCATTTGTGTTCAACACGGACGGCGCAGCCCGAGCGAACGCGTTAATGTTTATGTTTGTACACACTGCTTGTACGATTCTAGGATTTGGTAATTGCGTCACAGTGCCCGACCGTCGCGGACACCATTCTTGGACAGAAGTCCTAGTACGTAGAGTACTTTCCCTAGGTATGTGCTCGTTCGTGACTATCGTTGCGTGCTTACGGACACGCTTGGGTATGTTTACCATACAAGGTTTACTAGGGAAACCTGGGAAGGACGCTTGCCCTCCCGTCGCGGACACCATTCTTGGAAAGAAGTCCTAGTACGTAGCGTTCCTTATTTTACTTGATCAGTTTGTAATGCATTCGCTTTGTTCCATCGACTTCTGCTACTGCTCACTAAGGGGTGTTCGTTTGCGATGTGTACGATAAGCAACTGTCTATCGTAACCAGCAGTTAATCAACACTTTTTACCCAAGTCATAGCAACATAGAGTACTTTTCCTAATCGGTACACAATTTTGGTGCACCTCTAACCTCGCCGGCACTTTATCGTTACGTTTTGTGCACAACCTAGGGACGTGGTGTAAGTTTCATGATTTTTATGTTTGATTTGGTTTATTATGATTGAAAAATACGCTACGTCCCAGAAATTGGAGCTCGACTACTTCCTCCATGTGGCGAAAAAAGTTACTGGGCAACGCCTAGCTTATGCCCCATTTGTACTTCAATTTTCATTATCAGGTTTGAAAAATACGCTAAGTCCCAGAAATCTGAACTCGAATACTTTTGCCACGTGGCGCCAAAAGCTACTGAGAAACGCCTAGCCTTTTACCCATTTATAATTTAGTTTTCGTTATAAGTTTTGAACAATACGCAAAGTTCCAAGAATCTGAACTCGAGTACTTTTTACATGTGCCGCCAAAAGCTACTGAGCAACGCCTAGGTTGATACATTTTTGGTACATGGAGTGTATGCATGCAGGCGTACTGCCGTGCTAGACCGGAAAATCGATCTTGCTACTAGAACGTAAAGTAATTCCCCTAGATAGGTGCTTTTGCATGCCTCTGATCGACGACCATGCAACGTGCGACACGCGTAGCTAGGCTTCCCCAAACAAATTTCCTAGAATAGCACCAAATTGCACACTTTCAGGGGTATATTTTGGTACCGTGTACCGTGCATGGTACAAGTATCAGTAGCTCGTGCAATTTATTTTGCATCGTGTTGCGGTTGCTGGTGCGTCGGGATAGGAGTGTTTCGAGACTTTCGCCAAGCGTTGGTGCCATTTGGTGGATAATTAATGTTCTAGCCACAATAAACGTGCCACATAATGCCAATAAGGAAAAAGCCGATTTCTAGGAACTTCCAGTCAGAATGTTTGCCATCAGCGCTTTCCTGTCGAGTTCAGGATCTGGGACTTAGCGTTTTTTTTCCACGATCCAATCCAACGACCAGATCGTGAATAAACAATACATACAACAGTGCATCCCTTTAAAGTAGGAAAAAGCCGAATTCTAGGGAGCTCCAGTCCAAAAGGTTGTCATCAGCGCTCTCCTCTCGAGTTCAAGATTTGGGACTTAGCGTTTTTTTCGCGATCCAGCCAAAAGACCAGATCGTGAAATAAACAATTAATATAACTGTACTAGTACATCCCTTCAACTGAAGCAAGTGCACCATACATGACCCGT
>NW_026054525.1:2500-12500 GCF_943734685.1 Anopheles coluzzii | reverse complement strand
CGTAAGGCAGTTCTCCTGAAACGAGATTTGGATAGAGGAAACAAGAAAAAGGAGAAAGAGATAGAAGAAAGCTGAAAATAGATGAGAGAAGAGAAAAAGAAAGCTGGAAAGAAACGAAATTAAATAAAAGATAACTAACTTTCCAGCTTACGGTGGCCCTTGCGGCGCGGGTTGTTGCCGTGCCGCAGGGCCTGAGGGACCACCATTTGCGTCCCTCGCCCGCCGTCTGGCCCGCCTGCGTCGCCTTGCCGTTGGTGGACGCTCAACATCCCATCTCGCTTGGAGAGTGGAGAAGATTGTCCTGGCGGCGGCGCGGACGGCCTCCCACGTTTCGCTGCGGGTGCACATTTCCGAGACGATGTTATCCATTGTTACTCGGGAATGGCACCGCTGCTGCATCTCGTTCCGGATCCGATCGAACCGTGGACAGTGGAACAGCACGTGTTCAACGTCTTCCACGGCGTCACCACATTCAGGGCAGTTGGGCGAGCCCTCCAGGATGCCTTTCTCGACGAAATAGGAGCGCAAGAACCCGTGCCCCGTGAGGAGCTGGGTGAGGAAAAAGTCAACTTCCCCATGCTTGCGGCTGACCCAGAGATTAATGTCTGGAATCAGCCTCCTCGTCTTCAGTCCTGGTGCTCCTGGTTGCCCTGCACCCGTTGTCCACTGGTCCTGCCAGCGCCTCATCGTCTCCTCCCGTTGCCGCTTTCGTATGTCCGATTGAACACCACCACTCGCTGCCTTTTCGTCGTGGCAGCGGATATCCTCCTGCATGAGGAGGACTAACGGGGTGGTGTTGGCGACAACGCAAGCGGCATCATAAGACACGGTCTGGAAGGCGCTGGCAACTCGGAGAGCCCCCGGTCGATGCGCCCTTTGGACCGATTTGCGATGGGTCTCCTTGTCGAGCACCCATCGCCCCCAGGTGGCAACTCCGTATCGGATGATACTGTTGCCGACGTTTACGAGCTGTCTCCTACTGCGGCTCTTAGGACCACGCTTATTCGGCATCAGGCAGGTCAAGGCATTCGTAATCCGTGAAGCCTTATTGACCACTCTTTCCAGATGCCGGCTGTGGTGCTGTTTGCGGCAGAGGTCCACTCCCAGGTACTTCAGCGTTTCCGTGGATTGGATCGAGTGACCGCCCGCTTGAAGCTCTGCGAGCTGCGGGACATGATGGGTACAAAAGATCATGAACCCGGTCTTTTGGTGGGCAAGTTCCAAACCGACTCCTTGCAGCCACCGCTCGATCCTCTCCAGGTTAGCCGTTGCTAATGCGCTGACCTGTTCCGTGGTCCTTCCCAAAAATGTGAAAGCCACGTCGTCAGCGAACCCGATGATGTCCGCTCGTAGTCCTTCGAGCGGCAAGCGGAGTAGGTCGTCGTACATGACGTTCCAAAGTGTTGGTCCTAGAACCGAACCCTGAGGAACGCCAGCAGATACAGTCCTCGACACTATTCCTTCATCCGTATCGTAGTGGAGCGTTCGGCCAATGAAATAGTTCCGCAGCAACGCCTGCAAATAAGGCGGAGTGTTTTTACGCTGCAGAGCTTGGCCGATCGCTGTCCAGTTTGCCGAGTTGAAGGCATTCCGGACGTCCACCGTTACCACCGCACAGAGACGATCTCCCTTTCGCTTCTTGTCTAGAGCGACTTTCCCGTTGTTCATCACCCGAGTGATGGCATCAACGGTTGAACGCCCTTTACGAAAACCGTATTGGGCGTCCGAAAGTCCCCCGGTCGACTCCAGATGGGTTGTCAGCCTCCGCTGAATCAACCGCTCTAAAATTTTCCCCAGCACACTCAGCAAACAAATTGGCCGGTATGACGAGGGCTCCCCAGGTGGTTTCCCCGACTTGGTAAGCAGCACCAGCTGTTGCCGCTTCCATGCGTCGGGGAAAGTGCCTGCCTCCAGTAGCTGCTTATAGCTTTTAGCAAAAACTTCCGGAAAAGCCAGAATTGCCGCAGCTGCAGCCATATTCGGAATGTTGTCGTCCCCCGGAGCTTTCTTGGGGTTGAGTGAGCGGGCAATCTCCTTCAACTCTTCCGCCAACTCCTCCTCCGAGACCGGATCCTGTGGATCCCCACCTACTTCCGTCTCGGGCCACTCCATCGGGGGACGATCGGGAAAGAGCTCATTCACGATGAACCGGAGCTTGTTGGCATCCCGTTCCATCGGAACCCGAGCTCCTTCCCACTGCTGCTTGCGGATTTGGTAAGCAGGGCCAAAGCCGTGCGGTTCCAATTGTTCCGGCAGATCCTGCTTGTGTTGGTCCTTGCTGAGCTTGATGGCCCGTTCCAGGGCAGCGCGTGCGTCCGACTTCATTTGACGCCTTTCCTCGCGCTGCTCCTCGGTCCGGGCCCGGTTGAACCGCCGTTTCATTCCGTGATAATGGCTGCGCAACCGATCAATCTCGGACGTCCACCAATAAACTGGCCGCCGGCCCTGTCGCCTTGGGGGTTGCCTAGGCATGGTGCCATCACAGGCCACCGTGATGGCCTGGGTAAGCTCCTCTGGCGTAGCAACATGCCCAAAAATGTCCTGGTCTCTCAAGATTTCAACGAACAAATCCTTGTCGAAGAATCTTGTGGACCACCTTCCCCCATTCGCTGCTGAGTGTACCTCGTTGTTGGCGCGCTGTCTCGGAACCCTGCCGACCACAAACTTGATAGTATTGTGGTCACTTGGGGTCTCGTCACACACGCGCCAATTGTTGTCCCCTACCAAGGAGGGGCTGCAAAAGGATACGTCCACGATGGAGTTGCGACCATTTGCCCCAATCCAAGTGCTCTGGTTGCCCTGGTTCAGGAGAACCAATCCCAGAGCAGCCGCCGCATCCATCACAACTCCCCCCCTTGATACCCTTTCCCCGTCGTTTGGCCTCCGCTCCATCCCCCATGCACCTGACCAGGCGTTTACATCACCCCCGATCACGGTGTCCCGATTCCGTGGAAGTACAGACACGATTTCGGTCCATTTGCGTTTGTACTCCTCGACAGTCAAATCGGAACCCACGGGTGGTAGGTAGACAGAACAAAAAACGATTCCCCGCATCTCGACCACAACGAAGTCCTCGCGTTGGTTGTCAATGATGCGCTGAAAAGGATAATCCCCAATTGATACCACTGCTACCCGACCAGTGGTATCGGTAACCCAGTTGCTGTTATTATTCGGCACCCAATAGGGGTCCGAGATAATCAGAATATCACAACCCTCGGCACGAGCACTTTGCAAAAGCAAGTCTTGTGCCGTTTGGTCATGGTTGAGGTTCTGTTGGAACACTCTAATCATGACTGGGCTGTGGGGTTACCTTTCCAAAGTAGCGGCAACTGCGCTGGCCCAGCGAATGCCCGATTGCATCCGGGCCCTCGCATCCCAAGCACTTCCGCTCCCTAGTGCACGGTCCCTCGTGCTTATCTTCCGCGCAGCGATGGCATTTGCTACTGCGGTCCTTGCCACGGCAACGGGCAGCAGTATGCCCGTATTCGTAGCACCGGTAGCATTGCCGCCGACGCTCCAAAAGCCGAAGCCTGCAGCATTTGCTGAAACCGACCGTGTATTGCCTTGCCAGGGCCTGGTCGGTCACCGCTATTGCTGGGCAGTCGAAAAATGCGACCAACGTACCGTAATGCGTTTTTACGGTCGTGATCTGGTCGCTGAAAATTTCAACGCCCAGCGCGGCACTCATTTCCAAAGAAATTTCTTCGGACGAAGTGCCAGGCGGAATGTTGGTGCAGTTCACCCGCACTGAGGGTGTCCGCGGACGGCATTTTGCTTTGCCATCAAGGGCCGCAGACACCTCTCTCCAAAGGGTCATCGTTTCCTGGTGCGACATTGGTGCTAGCTCCAGGAGTAGATGACCCTTAAAGTTTGTGCGGATTCTCTGCACATCCTCTTTCTTCACCGTTTCCCTAAGGATAGGCATCATGTCCGCGTGCTTGAATCCCCCAATTGATTCAAGCTCGATGGCGTTTGGCATTCGGCCGGCCCTGGGATTAGAAGCAGGTGCCGGCTTTTGCTTGGGTTGGGGAGCAGAAGGTGGCGTGTTTGCGGCGAGGCTGGCTGCTTGCTCAGCTTCACGCTGCTTCTTCCTCTTCCGTCTCTCCCGGCGCACGGCGGTCTTCCCCTTTACCGTCCGCCATTCTTGCGCACCCTCTTGCCCCTCTAATGGTCCAGATCCCTGGTCCGTCGAACAAATTTCCCCTTCGCAAGGTTCCTCTGCCACAACTACCTTGGCATTCCGACCCTTTCCCTTCTTCTTGCCCTTTTTCCCTTCCTGACCCACCAGCTGTTGTCCCTGTTCCCCATTTCCTCCTGTCTTGGCCTCATTCTCCCTAACTAGTGTGTTGAACATCTCCCGCATAATTCCCCCAAAAACAGTGAGGAATTTGGTGATATCGGTCTCGTCCAAAGGCAAAGATCCCGGTTGCGGCTCCTGATTAGGGCCTGCCAAAGGCCCTAATTCTTGCTCCAACACCGGGTCCTCCACCACGAGATCCTCGGTTCCCGTTCCAACATCAACTCCTGACCCCGCCTCTCCCAGCCAAATTGCTGGAAGATTGTGCAGCAGGGCTAAGACTGAGCCAATTCGCTCTTCCCAATTAGCGAATTGGGGCGTTTTGGCTAAAATAGCCCTGTGCTTCACGGTGTCCCTGATAAACAGCATGAGCTCATGTTTTGCTTTTTGCAATGGGCCCATGGGATTTGACTCTGCTGGATATGCGGTAGCGAAAAATTTCCTGTCGTAAATTTGCCCTGCCTTAGAGCCCTCCCCTTGGCTGTCTTCCGCAATCTGCGGGAGAACAGAGACCCTTTTTGATTTTCCCTCCACCTCTACCGAAGAAGCTCTTCGTAGGGCAGGTGCCTTGGAAGCCATCAGCTGGGTTGTTGATGCCCGTCTACCAAAGCTGGTGGCCGAAGCCTTAGACGGGGACATCGTTCCCAGCGAGCTACGGCGGACGGAATATCTACTCGTCACTGCCTTCGAGGGACTACTTCTACGAACTAAGGTGGAGCGTGTGTTCATCACCATTTTTCTACTGGGTTATTTCTACGGTTAAATCCTATGGAGGTTATTGTGACTGTCTACTTGTTTTCTAAGGAAATTCGCAAGTTTGTTAATTGATTGATTAATTAAGTAATTATTGTCGGGTTTTGGGACGAATTTAATGTCAAATTTTTAAATTAAAACGGAAAATGAATTTATTGTCAAATTTAAAACGAAAGATGTCAATGGATTTCGCGCTGTAATCAAATTGTCAATTAAATTTGCTGTCAATGTGATGAGGCGTTTGATGTCACTGTCAGTCAAGTAATTGATAAAACTGTCAAATCTTTTTGAATGTCAATGGTACTGTGATGTTTTACGTCAATGTCTAATGGATGCAATTTAATGTCATGGGAATAAAGTTATTTTCAAATTGATGCAACGGAGAAAGTATTAACTGGGTTAGATGGTATTGATAATTAAAAGAAAAAGCTAAGGAAGCGAATTAAATGATTGGAAGCGGATTTAAGTTAACTTTAATTAAATTTAGAAAAAGGGGAATTTCATAAAATGAAAGAGTTTTCCGAGATTAAAATTTTAGTTTAATAGCTGTCAGTCTATTTGTTGTCAATAACGGTAATGTCAGGTTTAAACAATCTGTCCAAACAATTTAAATGTGAACAGGGTATGAAGTTGTGTATTTAAAGATTAATAGAATTGAATTTATTATTGTGTAATAAATTGTTACTTGAGCATAAACGATTTTAATTTAATTTAATTGGTTGAATATAAATAATTGATTTTTTAAATTATTATTTATTCGGTTGCAACTGTCAAAGAATTTTAATTATAACTGTCAACCAATTTAAGATGTCAAGGTGACGTTAGGTGTCAGATATTTGAGCTGTCAAGTTAATTATGTGTCAACGTTAGATGTCAAGTGTTAAAATGTCAATCAAACTATTTTGTTATTATTAAGAGAATTTAATATTAATAATTATTTAAATTATTTAAATCAGAAAACTAATAATTTTTTTTAATACATGCAAAGAACCGGGAGAAAAAATGACTACGTGATTGTTTAACTTCTACTTGTTAAAGAGTTATTGGTTATGGTTGAAGAAGACGAATTACTATTTAAAAGAAGTTATTGGAAATTTGTTGGTAAATATTGGAATTGTTAAATTATTTTATATGAAAACTAATACAAAGTGTATAAATGTATTAAATATTTGAGATTTGATTTTGTAAGGGAATATAACTAATTGGATTGTGATGGAAAGTATGATTGTCTAATTGTTGAGCGTTGAATTTGAAATTGTAATTTATTAATTTGCTCTATTTTGCTTATGGCGTTGTAAGTTAATTATTTTAAATAAAGGATTTTTTAAAACAATTATTCGTTTAAATATTCGAGTGAAAAAAATTAAATAAATATTTTTTTTAAATTGAAAATAATTTACTCATGGATAGAAAATGAATTAGGGATAATATTAAAATATTCGCAGATGGCTTTCTATGTGTAATTTCAGTTTTTTCAGGGTTTTCGAGATTTGAATGAGATGAATGAAATGAATGAAATTTAAGAGTGCTTAAAAGTGACAAACTACGTGAGGAGACGTGTGTGCTTCAACATTACAGGTAAAATGGACCAAATGTCCCGTTATATTTTTGTCTATGCTACGGGATACAGGTAAAATGGCTTTCCAGTCACCTTGCTCTACGCTCCCTTACTGGAGATTTGTTTGTTAGTTTTACGAGTGTTTTGAAATTTGGTTAGGATAGATTTTGAAAATTTAAATTGTTAGTTCTACTGGTTTGGGGAATTATTCTACTTTACGAATGGTGGTTTGATTTTTTTTACTGTTGTGTGTCTTTTCAAAAATAAAAGGTATCTTTAAGTTGGATATTAAAAATTTTAATTAATCGAATGATATTGGGAAGTATACAAGGAATTTAAAGTTTATTATTATGTAACAGATTGTAACTTGAGGAACGAGATTTTAATTTAACTTAGTTGGTTAAATATAATAATTGATTTTTTAAAATATTATTTAATCGGTTGCAACTGTCGAAGAATTTAAATTATAGCTGTCAACCAATTCAAGATGTCAAGGTGACGTTAGGTGTCAGATATATTGAGCTGTCAGTTTGATTATATGTCAACGTCAAATGTCAAGTGTTGAAATGTCAATTCAAACTATTTTGTTATTTTAAAATTAATTAATATTAATAATTATTTAAACTATTTAAATTCATTAATTTTTTTTTTTACATGCAAAGAACCGGGAGAAATAATGACTACGTGATTATTTAACTTCTGCTTGTAAAAGGGTTATTGGTTATGGTTGGAGAAGACGAATTATTATTTAAAAGAAGTAATTGGAAATTTGTTGGTTGATATTAGAATTTGTTAAATTAATTATATGAAAACTAATACAAAGTGTATAAATGTATTAGTTAATTGAGATTTAATTTTGTAAGGGAATATAACTAATTGGATTGTGATGGAAAGTATGCTTGTCTAATTGTTGAGCGTTGAATTTGAAATTGTAATTTATTAATTTGCTCTATTGTGCTTAAGGCGATGTAAGTTAATTATTTTAAATAAAGGATTTTTTAATAAAGGATTTTTTAACAATTATTCGTTTAAATATTTGAGTGAAAAAATTAAATAAATATTTTTTTTTTTAGATTGAAAATAATTTGCTCATGGATAGAAAATGAATTAGGGATAATATTAAAATATTCGCAGATGGCTTTCTATGTGTAATTTCAGTTTTTTCAGGGTTTTCGAGATTTGAATGAGATGAATGAAATGAATGAAATTTAAGAGTGCTTAAAAGTGACAAACTACGTGAGGAGACGTGTGTGCTTCAACGTTACAGGTAAAATGGACCAAGTGTCCCGTTATATTTTTGGCTATGCTACGGGATACAGGTAAAATGGTTTCCGGTCACTTTACTCTACGCTCTACACTGGAGATTATTTTGTTAGTTTTACGAGAGTTTTGAAATTTGGTTAGGATAGATTTTGAAAATTGAAATTGTTAGTTCTACTGGTTTGGGAAATTTTTCTACTTTACGAATGGTGGTTCAAAATGTGTTTGTGAAGTGTTTTGAAAAACTATTTCTATTGTTAGTTTTTTATATATATTATGAAATTTAGTGCTGAGGGGGAGAGAGAATCGAAAAAAGAATATAAATGTGGTTTTATATAATAAGGTTTAGTTGGGGAGCTAATTGAGATTGGGTTAGGTTGTAAATGGGATTTCAAATTCTACTCTATAAAAACTTTAAACTATTTGCCGGTTTGAAAACTCTCGATGTTTCTACGCCGCTTGGAGAAAATCTCGTCGCCGGAACAGATGGAATCGGGACTCTCGCACACAGCACACACTAAGCACAATGTTCTCGCGGACCGCTCAACGAAAGCTTATTTGCTGAAGGCTTAATTTAATTAATTACGCAGATGGCGATGCTAATAAACTAATTGTCTAATAATATTTTTTAAATCAAAGTTTGTTCTTGCGGAGGGCGATTTAATAAAATAATTTTGTTTGCTGAGGGCTTGATATAATATATGGAATTTCTAAGGGCAAACCGTTAACTAAAATAATATATTTGTTAAAAATCATAAAATGTTTTGCAGAAGGCAACTGATAGAAAGGAATTTTATTTCTACGCGGAGGGCGATGCTAATTTCCCGACGGCAAACTGGGATTTATAAAAAGGCAATTTAATAAAAAATTTAAATAAAATTAAATGCAGAAGGCTTATGGCAATCGGAACGGTCAACACAAGAACACTTCACTTTTCACACACACACACACTAGTGATTCCGGCCGAAGTCTCAACGAAAGCTTGATGCAGAAGGCTTAGTTAATTTATTAAAATGCAGAAGGCAATGCTATAAGTATTAAATAATTTATATGGGCAATTTAAAGTTAATTTAAAATAATATCGAGGATTAGTTGAATGATTTGAAATTTTATCTGAACACTGAGGGTGATTCTATAGACAAAATTAAAAGGAAACTTTTTAAATAGGTTACCAATGCAGAAGGCTTATTTATTTAATAAAAATATTATATTTCAACTGCAGAAGGCAATGCTAATTTATCTTATTTTGGAATTTTCCTAATTATTAATTTAAATTTTCTGCAGAAGGCAGTTATTAAAAAAAAACGCTGAAGGCGATGCTAAATTCCCGTCGGCAAATGTGGGTTTGTAGAATTAAATTAAATTTGCAGAAGGCTTAGAACAAATTGCGATCGGAGTTATCAAAACACGGAATCACTTCACTTATTCACACACACAACACACACAACACTAGTGATTCCGACCGAAGTCGTCAACGAAAGCTTATTTTAAATAAAACGCAGAGGCGATGCTAAATAACAATATTTTCTTTAGGCACTTGTTTTTAAAAGAAATTAATTAATATTTTGTATTTTGCAGAAGGCTAAAATATATTCAATACACTGAAGGTGATTCTAGATAATATATGTAAAGAGAAATTAAATCACAATTATTGCAGAAGGCTTATATAAAATTATTTTTAAGTTAATATGGCACTGAAGGTGATGCTAATTCAAGAATAATATTAAAATAAATATGCAGAAGGCAGTAAAATAAAAACGCTGAAGGCGATGCTAATTTCCCAATGGCAGTTGTGGGTTATTTAAAAATAATATTTGCAGAAGGCTTAATTAAATTAGCAATCGGAGTCTTCAAGGCCCAGAATCACTTCACTTCACTCACACGTAGCACTTATGGCACCGGTCAACAATTCCAACGCTAAAATACTTTTAATTTAAAACACTTGCAGAAATGCCGACGGGAAAAAAGCCGACGACCAAATAAAATAAATTAAAATACGCACAGAAGGTGATGCTAGTGTGCCGACGGGAAAAAATCCGACGGCAAAATTAAAATAAAATAAATACACAGAAGGTGATGCTAGAATGCCGACGGGAAAAAAAAAAAGCCGACGGCAAAATTAAATAAAATAT
>NW_026054524.1:145000-150000 GCF_943734685.1 Anopheles coluzzii | reverse complement strand
CGTTTTGAGGGGTTTTAGCAAAAAAAAATTTTTCGACTACTCGAGCTCTCTGGCCCGTTCGGTGCACATTTTTGAAAAAAGCTAGGGAGCTGCCCCTAGGTTCGGGGTGTCACAAAATGTTGAAAAGTGGTCGAAAAACCACTATCCAGAATCGGATGTAGAATCGTTAGACGAACTTAAAATTGTTCTACGACACCCATCTGCGACGTTTAGTATTCGAGATATAGCACTTTGTAGGTCTGACCGAGCAATTTTTGTTCCGCGCACTTTGTGCACCGTACACTTTGATGTTTGTATGAAAAAGTACCCTACCTAGGGACGCGTAGAGCAAATTTGTACCCCCGGGCATGTTGTCGATTGACATTCTGGTTGCACTTTTCATCATCTAAGGTGCGTTCCTGACACGTTTTGAGGGGTTTTAGCAAAAAAAAATTTTTCGACTACTCGAGCTCTCTGGCCCGTTCGGTGCACATTTTTGAAAAAAGCTAGGGAGCTGCCCCTAGGTTCGGGGTGTCACAAAATGTTGAAAAGTGGTCGAAAAACCACTATCCAGAATCGGATGTAGAATCGTTAGACGAACTTAAAATTGTTCTACGACACCCATCTGCGACGTTTAGTATTCGAGATATAGCACTTTGTAGGTCTGACCGAGCAATTTTTGTTCCGCGCACTTTGTGCACCGTACACTTTGATGTTTGTATGAAAAAGTACCCTACCTAGGGACGCGTAGAGCAAATTTGTACCCCCGGGCATGTTGTCGATTGACATTCTGGTTTCACTTTTCATCATCTAGGGTGCGTTCCTGACACGTTTTGAGGGGTTTTAGCAAAAAAAAATTTTTCGACTACTCGAGCTCTCTGGCCCGTTCGGTGCACATTTTTGAAAAAAGCTAGGGAGCTGCCCCTAGGTTCGGGGTGTCACAAAATGTTGAAAAGTGGTCGAAAAACCACTATCCAGAATCGGATGTAGAATCGTTAGACGAACTTAAAATTGTTCTACGACACCCATCTGCGACGTTTAGTATTCGAGATATAGCACTTTGTAGGTCTGACCGAGCAATTTTGTACTAAAATGTATGGTGAACATGTAATTCATTAAATAACATTGACTTGCATCGTGCCCTACTTCATCGGCACAGCTGTTATTGAATATCTTTAGTGGAAATGGATTGAGTTTGACCATTTTAAGCCCATTTCCTATGCCGTGCACCAACATTGTGTACCGATCAGGGAAAGTACGCTACGTACGCGTTCATGGATGTCGATGTTGGTACAAGTTGCCTTTCGGGATAGCCGTGCACCAAAACTGTGTACCGATCAGGGAAAGTACAAGACGGAGGGTGCAGCTCGAGCGTACGCGTTCATAGATGTCGATGTTGGTACACTTGCACCAAAATTGTGTACCAATCAGGGAAAGTACAACACGGAGGGCGCAGCCCGGGCGTACGCAATCATGGATGTCCATGTTGATACAATCTACGTGTACGTACCTAGTTTTTGTAGGAAAAGTTGCAATTAAGTGCTTGCATGCTTAAAATGCTCATCTCAACCGGTCACCTTTTGGCCTGCCCTTTTATAACAGAAACCTAGAAAGATACTCGAGATTTTTGTGTTTTTCCATTCGCCCGGGACGACGAAATGAGCTATGTGCACATCGTGCAGAAAATTGTCTTCGCCACGCATGTTTTTGTCCATCCACTCATATAATCACCCGCATTTGTGTTCAACACGGACGGCGCAGCCCGAGCGAACGCGTTAATGTTTATGTTTGTACACACTGCTTGTACGATTCTAGGATTTGGTAATTGCGTCACAGTGCCCGACCGTCGCGGACACCATTCTTGGACAGAAGTCCTAGTACGTAGAGTACTTTCCCTAGGTATGTGCTCGTTCGTGACCATCGTTGCGTGCTTACGGACACGCTTGGGTATGTTTACCATACAAGGTTTACTAGGGAAACCTGGGAAGGACGCTTGCCCTCCCGTCGCGGACACCATTCTTGGAAAGAAGTCCTAGTACGTAGCGTTCCTTATTTTACTTGATCAGTTTGTAATGCATTCGCTTTGTTCCATCGACTTCTGCTACTGCTCACTAAGGGGTGTTCGTTTGCGATGTGTACGATAAGCAACTGTCTATCGTAACCAGCAGTTAATCAACACTTTTTACCCAAGTCATAGCAACATAGAGTACTTTTCCTAATCGGTACACAATTTTGGTGCACCTCTAACCTCGCCGGCACTATATCGTTACGTTTTGTGCACAACCTAGGGACGTGGTGTAAGTTTCATGATTTTTATGTTTGATTCGGTTTATTATGATTGAAAAATACGCTACGTCCCAGAAATTGGAGCTCGACTACTTCCTCCATGTGGCGAAAAAAGTAACTAGGCAACGCCTAGCTTATGCCCCATTTGTACTTCAATTTTCATTATCAGGTTTGAAAAATACGCTAAGTCCCAGAAATCTGAACTCGAATACTTTTGCCACGTGGCGCCAAAAGCTACTGAGAAACGCCTAGCCTTTTACCCATTTATAATTTAGTTTTCGTTATAAGTTTTGAACAATACGCAAAGTTCCAAGAATCTGAACTCGAGTACTTTTTACATGTGCCGCCAAAAGCTACTGAGCAACGCCTAGGTTGATACATTTTTGGTACATGGAGTGTATGCATGCAGGCGTACTGCCGTGCTAGACCGGAAAATCGAACTTGCTACTAGAACGTAAAGTAAGTCCCCTAGATAGGTGCTTTTGCATGCCTCTGATCGACGACCATGCAACGTGCGACACGCGTAGCTAGGCTTCCCCAAACAAATTTCCTAGAATAGCACCAAATTGCACACTTTCAGGGGTATATTTTGGTACCGTGTACCGTGCATGGTACAAGTATCAGTAGCTCGTGCAATTTATTTTGCATCGTGTTGCGGTTGCTGGTGCGTCGGGATAGGAGTGTTTCGAGACTTTCGCCAAGCGTTGGTGCCATTTGGTGGATAATTAATGTTCTAGCCACAATAAACGTGCCACATAATGCCAATAAGGAAAAAGCCGTTTTCTAGGAACTTCCAGTCAGAATGTTTGCCATCAGCGCTTTCCTGTCGAGTTCAGGATCTGGGACTTAGCGTTTTTTTTCCACGATCCAATCCAACGACCAGATCGTGAATAAACAATACATACAACAGTGCATCCCTTTAAAGTAGGAAAAAGCCGAATTCTAGGGAGCTCCAGTCCAAAAGGTTGTCATCAGCGCTCTCCTCTCGAGTTCAAGATTTGGGACTTAGCGTTTTTTTCGCGATCCAGCCAAAAGACCAGATCGTGAAATAAACAATTAATATAACTGTACTAGTACATCCCTTCAACTGAAGCAAGTGCACCATACATGACCCGTACGCCAATCATCCATGCACATGACACGTCAACTAAGTCAACACATGACACAACTTGGACAACTGACGGGTAAGTAGGTCATCTCGTACACGACGACACATCGACCAAACCAGGTCAACACGTCACATGCACAAGACATCCTACTACCAAGGCCGACCACCTTGACACACGACGTGTTAACCGAACATGGTCTACAACACCATCATGTGCAAGGCAACCGGCCCAAACGGATCAACTTATACAACTTGTAACGAGCATGTGTGTAAGCTTACTGGTTTGGTCGGCACGTTTCTCACATCAAGACAATCAAGTCGAGAATGAGGCACGCCGACAAGCTCACTAGTGTTACGTGTTCCGCTCCATACCGTGTCAAGTCACTCGTCTGACACGGAAGTAGCCAGCTCTTGTCCACTAGTGTTAAGGAACGGTCTCCAGACCAAGTCAAGTCACTCGTCTGACAAGGAAAGAGCACGCACCAAGCTTCACCAGAGCACGGTACCACGGTCCCCAGACCAAGATGGTTCGTTATGCCATCGAGGAAGGGGCACGCGATCCCTTGCTACACTCAACTAAGTACACTCTTGCTCTCACAAAAGTATCCCCTGTGTCGACGTGGTCCCCAGACCAAGACGAGCTTGCGCACATCGAGGAAGGGGCACACGGACAAACCACCAAGCATGGGTCGCCTGAGAGGATCGATGCGAACGCATCTCTACAACTCGCAGCTCCCAGCCTGAAGTCCCGTCGTTTGCGGGCGGTTGATAGGTGTCGAAACTAGGTATATCCACGTTGGGCAGAGCTCAAGCCAACGGCGTTCCCAGTTACGGTACTAACACGTGCAGCGAACTCCACTCGTTGCGGCCTAGGTATAGCGGGATGAGACGCCGGGCTGCAGACGCAGACTCCAACGGATCTCAGAGGGTTGTTAGGCCCGCTAGCTTCCGAACACCTAATGGGTTTGAGAAGCGCTATCAGCTCGGATTGGCTACGACCTTAGAGGCGTTCAGGCATAATCCAGCGGACGTAGCGTCATACCAAAGTCCGGTCGGACTAGTATTGAGCCAGTGGTCCGTACCTGTGGTTCCTCTCGTACTGCACAGGAATTCCGTTAAGATAGCGACTATAAGCACACACCAGTAGGGTAAAACTAACCTGTCTCACGACGGTCTAAACCCAGCTCACGTTCCCTTGAAAGGGTGAACAATCCTACGCTTGGTGAATTTTGCTTCACAATGATAGGAAGAGCCGACATCGAAGGATCAAAAAGCCACGTCGCTATGAACGCTTGGCGGCCACAAGCCAGTTATCCCTGTAGTAGTGTCAAACGTGAGGTCGTACTGTACCGACACGTTGTGTTTGGGCTCCGAAAAAAGGACTTAAAAACAGTGCAAAATCGTCGTTAATCGACTTTAATAGTATGAAAAACGTGCTCAGGGCACCTCATTTACCCTTTAAGAGCGTTATCAAGTGTTTTTAAGGCGAAAATTCAACAAAAATCGTGCATTTGTGTTTGTTGCCTATGAACCCCCCACCATGTGTTTGTGTGACATGGTGTAAAAGCAGAAAATCGAAAAAAGTGCCCAAAAAGTGCCAGAATTGCACGATTTTAGTGTAAACAGT
>NW_026054524.1:127500-130000 GCF_943734685.1 Anopheles coluzzii | reverse complement strand
TTACTTGACGCACACCCAACTAAGTCAACTGTTGGACTTTTTCGTAATCACGGCGGGACACATTGAACGAGCTCTAACGGATCTCTGCACGCATGGAACATGGTGGCGGGAATCATTGCTAGAACCGAACGGCGCCTCTGCGCGATGTACAAACAAGCTCAACAGGAACCTCGTATCGGCTGCCGAGCCGGAGCTCGAACAACTTGGACTTTCACCTCTAATTTATATCAACTCACCACTCCCCGAGGGATCCGCAGAATTGCTTCTGGGTCCCGTATCGTTATTTGCGATTCGTGTTTGCATTACACTACATTGAACTATTCCAACTTGTTTATCCGCATGGCGAACATTTGCTGCATTGAACATTAAAGTTCCACTTCGCTCTCCCCTACGTGGGTCTGAGCTTCACTCTCAGGGAAAAAATATGCCACATTGGTTAGGGAAACCCGGTTTCATCACGCTATGTGCCCTGCACTACCGGCTTAGCGTGAATGCTTCGAGTTTCCCTAAGAAGTTCGATTGGTCTTGCAGAGTTTAAAGACAACGAAGCTTAGTTTCAAGCAATGATATAATATACGCGTATTAAAAACCCTTAACTGTTACAACTTTTATGCTTGAAACCATCGCAACGAAGTCTTTGGGTCCGTAGACCCGTGATGTACTGCTCCAGGAAACGTTTTGAAAGAGTGGAAACTCAAAATCATAGGTTAAGATCATCGGCAGAACCCACCAGACACCACTTTTGCTTCATAAGTTCGGCCTATAGTCATATGACGATTTTCATCGGGGAGGGGACGTATGACCCAAACGGGGGCTTATATGACCCACGGACACTGCAAACCATGCTCCTACGACTAAATAGAGGTTAAAACTACGATTTGGTGAAATCTTCATTTTTGACCTCGGAGCAAGGTACCTTCCCTATAGTAGGCAATGAGTAAATGATCATAATCCCAGGAGGGCAAAAAATGGGAACCCGAGAGGAAAGCGCTGTTGGCGCGCCTAAGCTAGTGGCCCGTAGAGTAAAAAGGGTACCCCCAACAAAGTTGTCGTTTCACGTTCTGGTTTCACTTTTCATCATCTAGGGTGCGTTCCTGACACGTTTTGAGGGGTTTTAGCAAAAAAAAATTTTTCGACTACTCGAGCTCTCTGGCCCGTTCGGTGCACATTTTTGAAAAAAGCTAGGGAGCTGCCCCTAGGTTCGGGGTGTCACAAAATGTTGAAAAGTGGTCGAAAAACCACTATCCAGAATCGGATGTAGAATCGTTAGACGAACTTAAAATTGTTCTACGACACCCATCTGCGACGTTTAGTATTCGAGATATAGCACTTTGTAGGTCTGACCGAGCAATTTTTGTTCCGCGCACTTTGTGCACCGTACACTTTGATGTTTGTATGAAAAAGTACCCTACCTAGGGACGCGTAGAGCAAATTTGTACCCCCGGGCATGTTGTCGATTGACATTCTGGTTTCACTTTTCATCATCTAGGGTGCGTTCCTGACACGTTTTGAGGGGTTTTAGCAAAAAAAAATTTTTCGACTACTCGAGCTCTCTGGCCCGTTCGGTGCACATTTTTGAAAAAAGCTAGGGAGCTGCCCCTAGGTTCGGGGTGTCACAAAATGTTGAAAAGTGGTCGAAAAACCACTATCCAGAATCGGATGTAGAATCGTTAGACGAACTTAAAATTGTTCTACGACACCCATCTGCGACGTTTAGTATTCGAGATATAGCACTTTGTAGGTCTGACCGAGCAATTTTGTACTGAAATGTATGGTGAACATGTAATTCATTAAATAACATTGACTTGCATCGTGCCCTACTTCATCGGCACAGCTGTTATTGACTATCTTTAGTGGAAATGGATTGAGTTTGACCATTTTAAGCCCATTTCCTATGCCGTGCACCAACATTGTGTACCGATCAGGGAAAGTACGCTACGTACGCGTTCATGGATGTCGATGTTGGTACAAGTTGCCTTTCGGGATAGCCGTGCACCAAAACTGTGTACCGATCAGGGAAAGTACAAGACGGAGGGTGCAGCTCGAGCGTACGCGTTCATAGATGTCGATGTTGGTACACTTGCACCAAAATTGTGTACCAATCAGGGAAAGTACAACACGGAGGGCGCAGCCCGGGCGTACGCAATCATGGATGTCCATGTTGATACAATCTACGTGTACGTACCTAGTTTTTGTAGGAAAAGTTGCAATTAAGTGCTTGCATGCTTAAAATGCTCATCTCAACCGGTCACCTTTTGGCCTGCCCTTTTATAACAGAAACCTAGAAAGATACTCGAGATTTTTGTGTTTTTCCATTCGCCCGGGACGACGAAATGAGCTATGTGCACATCGTGCAGAAAATTGTCTTCGCCACGCATGTTTTTGTCCATCCACTCATATAATCACCCGCATTTGTGTTCAACACGGACGGCGCAGCCCGAGCGAACGCGTTAATGTTTATGTTTGTACACACTGCTTGTACGATTCTAGGATTTGGTAA
>NW_026054524.1:105000-117500 GCF_943734685.1 Anopheles coluzzii | reverse complement strand
AACACAAGTTGTCCCGCTAAGCAGGGCAAACTAAGTGACGGGCACCCGTGAGGACACCCGCCACTCCTAACGTCAGGTGCGCCCGGAGGCACACTACTGACAGCGTTCTAGTTAGCTTGACTGAGTCGCGTTCGTTATCGGAATTAACCAGACAAATCATTCCACGAACTAAGAACGGCCATGCACCACTACCCTTAAGTTTGAGAAAGAGCTATCAATCTGTCTTACCTCAATAAGTTCGGACCTGGTAAGTTTTCCCGTGTTGAGTCAAATTAAGCCGCAAGCTCCACTTCTTTTTTTTTTTTTTAAATTCTTCAAGAGTTCTTTATTGAGGACCATTGTTTCCCGAAAGAACCCCGCTCCTACCGGCGGGGGGTTACCACTAACGGATTTCCCCCCGCCGGGAATTCCGCCCGTTTGGGCCTTTCTCTTTATTTATTTGAATTCAAAAAACGTTTTTTTTTTTTTTTTTTCACTATTTTTCCTTTCGTGAAAGGTTTTCGTTGCCGCCTTTTTAACATTAAATATGTTCCGGTAACCGTTGTCCTTGTCCTAATCCTTGCAGGTTTCACCGTATCATCACAGAGCTGCGTCAGCGCGCGGACACGTTCGCCGATGTTACGGCAGCTCGCTCGTCATCCGTGAGGCTGCTTCTTCGTTCGGCAAGCTGGGAGCTCGGCAGCTCGTCCCACGGGGGAGGCTGAGCCTCGACCTCCGCTTGCCGTTGCTCCAGCCGCCGCTGCCTCTCTCTCTGCCGCCGGTTAATGCGACGCCGCTCCACTTCCGCTGCAGATGGTGGTAGTCGCCCACGTCGTTGGCGACCCTGCGGAACAGCTCCTAGCACTCCGGCCCGACGCCTTTCCCGGTATTGGAGCTGCATCAAGTTACGCCGCAGTCGCCGCATCTCCATCGTGCGTGGGGAGGGAGGCAATCCCCGGCTGCGCGGGGGGATTGGCGGCTCTGGAGGGCTGACCTCCTCCTCCTCGACCTCCCCTGTCGGCTCCGCTACATCGTCGGCCGCGTCGTCATTGGCCGCTGCGCGTGCCAAGATAGCCGGGACGACCTCGTCCACACCGAGCCGCTCCTGCCGACGCCGCTGCCGCATCCGCCGGGCGCTGCGGTTGCGCACCTCTCGGCGTCGCATCAGCCGTCTCCGCTCTGCCTCCGCCATGTCCTCGGGCGGGCTGGATGCAGGAACTGGCTGAGCAGCCTCGGCGGCTGCCAAGTTTTGCTGCTCCTCCCGCCAGTCCTCCTGCAGAACGGAGAGGATCTGCCGAGCCGCTTGCTGGATGCGGTCCCACCACTCCGCACTCTCCAACAGGCGGCTGCCGAGGTTGTCCTCGTCGACGCCGTGCAGCAACTCCGCGCGAACATCCGCGAAGCGGGGACACTGGAACAGTACGTGGGCCACCGACTCGACCGACCCTGCGCACCTGGGACAGTCCGGGGATGGAGCGAACCCGAACACGTGCAGGAACTCGTGGACGAAGGCATGTCCACTGAGAACCTGCGAGAGGTAGAAATCTACCTCTCCGTGTTTCCGCCCCGTCCACAGGCGCACGTCTGGCACTTGTCGGTGGGCCCAACGTAAGTAGCGGCTGGTGTTATTCGCCGCCTCGTCGTCCCACTGTTGCTGCCACAGCTGCAGCGATGACTCCTTTTCCTCCTGGCGAATCGCCTCTCGACTGCTGTCCGGGCTTAACTGCAGTCGGTTGTAGCAGCGGGCGTCTTCCTTCACCAGGAGGTGGTATGGCAGTTCTCCGGCTAAAACCACCGCTACCTCGCAGCTCGTGGAGTGGAAGGCGCTCGTGATGCCCTGGGCCAGGGGGCGCTGCACGCGATCCAATATCCGCCTGCACCACTGTAGGTCCGAGGCTTCCGCCCAGACGGGTGCGCCATAGCGGATAATGGACGCGGCCACTGCGGCGAGCAGCTTCCGCTTGCTCACTTGGGGGCCGCTGTGGTTGCGCATGACGACACGCAATGCTCGCACCACACGGAGGGCCTTGTCCGCGACCATCTCGACGTGTGGGCGCCACGACAGGTGGTCGTGTAGCATGACCCCCAAGTAGCGGATCGACCGCTTCGAGCGCACTTCCACTCCACAGATGTTCACAGGGATGTTTTTGTATCCGCTTCGCTTGCTCGACACCATCAGCAGCTCCGTCTTCTCCGGCGCCAGGGAGAGTTTGTGCCGCACCATCCAGCTGTTGACCGCTGCCACCGCTTCCTCCGCAATCGCTGCTGCGTGTTCAGGAGTTGTCCCCGCTGCCAGGATCGCAAGATCATCGGCGAATCCCACGATGGAGGCGCCCTCAGGGAGCTCTACGGCTAGCACACCGTCGTACATTATGTTCCACAGTGTGGGGCCCAATATGGACCCCTGTGGAACACCTGCCGATACTCGGCGGGTAACCGGCCCGTCCGCCGTGTCGTACGTAAGCTCCCTGTCGGCGAAGTAGTCCTGCAGTATGCGGCACAACTGCACGGGGACTCCCTTCGCCTGGAGCGCCTCGGCGATGCTCTGCCAGCTAGCCGTGTTGAACGCGTTACGGACGTCCAGGGCCACAACCATGAGGCAGCGCCGGTCACGGTTGTTTGTCCTTCCAAAGGACTTCGCCCTTCGTCCCGCGTCCACGACCTGCTGGATGGCCTGCAGAGTCGATCGCCCTCGCCGGAATCCGAACTGCTGCTCAGACAGTTGCGGACTCTCTGGATCCTCGATGTATTCGTTGAGCCGGTTCAACAGCAGCCGCTCCAAAGCCTTGCCCGTATTATCGAGCAGGCAAATCGGGCGGAAGGACGACGGCTCGCCCGGTGATTTGCCTGGCTTTGGCAGGAGCACCAGTCGCTGCTTTTTCCACGGCTGCGGAAAGCAGGACGTGTCCAGGCACTCCTGAAACACCCGGCGGAAGGGCTCCGGTTGCTGCCTGAGAGCAACCGTAAGGGCGGCGTTCGGTACTCCATCAAGCCCAGGAGCCTTCCGCGGGTGCATACTGGCTGCTATATTCTCCAGCTCGGTCAGGCCGATCGATCGGAGCGGCGCCATGTTGCCAACTCGGAGATCGGGCCACTCTACCGGCGGATGAACCGGGAACAAGGCGTCGACAATTCGCCGCAGTTCTGCTGGATCGCGTTCCGGGGCTGAGCGGGCCGCCTGGAACCAGTGGAAGACCTTCCGGAAAAAGTTTCCGGTTTCATCCTCCCTGATCGACAGCAAGAACCGGTCGAACGCCTCGTTCTTGCTCACACGAATAGCCTTCCGAAGGCTCTCCCTGGCAGCTGCGAGTTCCGTTTGGAGCTGTTCGTTGGGCGGAATGGTCCTCATCGCCATTTGCTCCTTTCTGGAGAGTTCTTCGATCATCGTCTGGATCGCCGGAGTCCACCAGTAAGCTGGCCGACCTGTGTGGTCCTGCGCTGGGAAGACCCGCGACATCGTCTCGTCGCAGACGCTGGTCAGCGACTCGACCAAGCTTTCGACGCTGTTAGCTTGACGGGCGAACCCAGTCATGGCCAGCGCTTTCCCGAAAAGCTGGGAGTCAAACTGACTGGTCTTCCAGCGCGTACCGGCATTGCTTACGCGGGCCGGGCGCTGTCCACGCCGTGCTGCCCGATCCCTCGATGATGGTGGACTCACGCCAACCTCGTACCGGACGTAACGGTGATCACTGAGCGTTACCACGTCGGGAACGCGCCAGCCTAGGGCGCTGTCCTCGCGCGGGTCGAGACGGCTGATCACACTACTGGCGAACGTAACGTCCGGTCGGCTGGGCGGAAACCGAGTTGTGTCCGCTCGGTTCCCCTTGAACGTTGGCAGACAGTCTGCCTTGTTCAGTAGCACCAGCCCGAGGTTGTCCGCCAACTGGAGAAGCTCCAAGCCCTTCGGGCAAGTCCTGCTGCTTCCCCAGTCCAGGTGCATGGCGTTGAAATCGCCGGCCAGGAGAACCCGGCTGCACCCGCGGACGATCAGGTCGATCTTTTCCATAATACTCCGGAACTCTGGGACTCCTGTCTGCGGCGACACATAGCAGCTCACCACAGCGATTCCACCGACGTCGGCCGCAACCACACCGAGGGTCTGACGGTGCCTGATACGCTGTATCGGCAGCCGGTTGCCATTGACGACGATGGCAACCGTCTTACTCTCGTCCGTTACCCAATTGCCGTTATTGCGCGGTACGCAATAGGGCTCGGACAAGAGCAGAACGTCAAGACCCTCGGTGGTCAACACATGCAACGCCAGGTCCTGGGCGTTCTCGCAATGGTTGGCGTTGAACTGCAGGACGTTCAACATTGTGGTTGCGGGCCAGGGCACATGGGGGCGGCGATGCGGTGTGGGCCGCCACAAACGATGCACTTCGGATCGCAGGTGCATGATGCCGCGCGATGATCCGTGGCTCCGCAGCGCAGGCATAGGCCGGAACGATCCACGCCGGCGCAGTCTGCAGTGGTGTGTCCACGCTCCAAGCAGCGGAAACAGCGAACCGCGCTTCGCTGCTGTTTTGGCGCGCTGCGCACCAGGCACGCCGAGTATCCAACAAGGATACGTTTGTCCGCCAGAAGGTCAGCGTCCCTCCGTGGAAGTCGGACACGGGCACGCTGCGTCCCATCACGACGCTCCCACAAGGACGTGGTTGCTGCAACTACTGTGCGTTCCAGCGCCCGCTGCAGACCGCGTTCCACATCCTCTTTTGTGGCCAACATGTCGATGCCGGTAATCATCACCTCGGCCATCTCCGTGATGATCCGGCCAGTGGCCAAATCACCGACCTCCTCCTGGATGCGCTGCAGCAGCACAGCGGCGTCTGCATCCTGATTAAGCGAGAGACGAAGGAAGTCGCGTGACGTGCGGTAGCCCTGCTTGACTCCCTTGTTCTCGTCGGCCAGTCGCGGATTTAGCCGTATCTTCTCAAACAGCGCCTTGTACGAGCATCCCTCGGCCGGCTCAAAAATGAGCTGGTCCTGCCGAGGGCGTGCTGGACGCTGGCGCTCCTGGCGCAACTGCTCACTGCGCTGCGCCTGTACAGAAGTTGGCCGCTGCTGGTGTTGTTGCTGCTGCTGTTGTTGCTGCTGCCGACGCTGTTGCTGCTGCTGCGTGCCGGCGACCGCCTGTCGCTGTGGCTGCCGCTGCTGCTGCTGTTGTTGCTGCTGCGTGCCGGCGACCGCCTGTCGCTGTGGTTGCCGCTGCTGCTGCTGTTGTTGTTGCTGCTGCTGGTGTTCCTGCTGCTGCTGCTGCTGGGGGGGCTGGCGGGGTTTCCCCTTAGCCATGCCACGATATTTGCGGCGGACGACCTCAGCGAAGCTGGGCTGCTCCACTTGCCGAATGCCTTCTCCTGTTGGCGCCTGGGGGGCCGGGAGCGTTACCGCCGCTGTCCCTGACGGACCGGGTTGTGCTTGCGGCTGTTGCCCGCGTTGCCAACAGAGCTCCTGGCGCAGTTGCTTCCCCATATCACGGATCTCTGCCAGCAATGCATCTCTCTCCTTCTTTGCGTCCGCTTCGGCGGAAAGCCTGGCCTGCTGCGACTCCGCAAGCTGCTTCTGCAATCCCTCAACAGTGACCTGGAGACTTGCTACTGTCTTCATCAGTTCCGCCTTCTCCGCCTTCTCCGCCTGCAACATCAGGTGCAGACGAACCTCATTTTCCTCGTTCGAACGTGCAGCCAGGGGTGTACGTCCAGTGTCAATTTTGGCTGACACTGCGGTTTTCTTCTGAACCGCACCCATGCCGCAATCGACGGATGGCTGCCGAGGCCTCAAACTGCGATTTGGGAGTTCCATCTTCGTGGTAAACTCCCTTGTGGGTCAAGATAATCCTGGGGATCGATATGACCCCGTGGGGTCGAGATGACCCCAGAGATGCTGCGCCGCCCAGCTGCTGTGATTCTGGCCCCTGGAGGAGACGGGGGGAAGGGGGGAGGGGGAAAAATAATTTTCCCGTGTATTTTAAGTCGCTCTACACCCCTCCACAGCTTCCCCGAATTTTTCAAATTATTTGAGCGAATTCGAAAAATTCGAGCAGTTTTCGAGTTGCACAAACTGGTCGAATCGAGCAGATTCGAGCTCCCGAGGGCACTACCCACCTTCCCAGAATTTTCCGCACACTTTTTTAAAAAATCGGGCAGTTTTCAAGCAGTAACGGTAAGTTCAAATTTTTGTCCCCTGGGAACTGCTCGCCGAAAAAATTTTTGTCGCCTGGGTATTGCTTGTCACTCAGGTGTCACCACAAACTGTCAAAAAAAATTTTTCACGATTTTCACTATTTTTTTGATTGGATCGTATTGTTCGCATCGAAACTAACCCAACGGTGAAAACCGCACACAAATCCGACCAAAACTCGCGAAGTTATTAGCGATTTTCTATTAAACTCCTTTTCCCGGAGACACGTGCTCCGGCGGTAGCACCCCCGACACTTTTTTACCACGTTGTTTTTCGGCGATTTACGTCCGTTTTTCGTCCGGTTTTTTGCAAACACTCGATCACGGGCACGAACACTACCGTTTCCGGCCACTTCCGGCGCTCGTGGACCGGAATTTTATACGCACTCGCGACACACATATACTGTTGTTGTTGTTGTTGTTGTAATTCCTTACGCAAATTTTCCGCACCTTATTTTTCGCGAATTTTCGCCGGCAAACACTGTTTATCGGCTAAAAATTGTTAAACACCACCTGATTTATGGATTTCACCGCAAACCGTATTGAAAAAGACCGATTTATCACGTTTTTTGAGCGAAAATAGTTCCCCATACAAAATGTATGGGGGAATGTTTATCATATTTTTTCCGCGTTTTTGCGCCGATTTTCATGCGGTTTTCGTTCGTTGCACTTAAATTCACTCTAATGAACGATTTATCCACCAATTTGGGTCCCTCCAGGCAATTTTTGCACAAAAATTTCTATCTTCACCGCGGAGCAAAACACACCGTGACCGTACTGGGTGACTGCTCGAATGTCACTGCAAGCTCCACTTCTTGTGGTGCCCTTCCGTCAATTCCTTTAAGTTTCAACTTTGCAACCATACTTCCCCCGGAACCCGATTTTGGTTTCCCGGAAGCTACTGAGAGCACCGAAGGTAGGTAGCGTCTCCCAATTGCTAATTGGCATCGTTTACGGTTAGAACTAGGGCGGTATCTAATCGCCTTCGATCCTCTAACTTTCGTTCTTGATTAATGAAAGCATCCTTGGCAAACGCTTTCGCTTCTGTGGGTCCTACGACGGTCTACGAATTTCACCTCTCGCGCCGTAATACCAATGCCCCCGACTACTTCTGTTAATCATTACCTCTTGGTCTATTACAAACCAACGAAACCACTCAGACCGAGGTCATGTTCCATTATTCCATGCAAAATTATTCTCGGCCAACGCCGGCCCCGGAGGACCGGACGCTTTGAACTAGCCTGCTTTGAGCACTCTAATTTGTTCAAGGTAAACGAGAGTTCCCGGGCACCATGAAGCTGGGTCGAACAAGACCTTGACCGACGAGGTCGCGGCGACAAGTCCTGACCCGTCACGGAGTAGAACGCCCAGGTACACCATTGTGAGTCGCAGCCGCGAGCGCGTACACGGACGGTCCCAACCGAGAGGCCGGGCGCCCGCGACGGACGCGAGTCTGGACGGGGTATCAACTTCGAACGTTTTAACCGCAACAACTTTAATATACGCTAGTGGAGCTGGAATTACCGCGGCTGCTGGCACCAGACTTGCCCTCCCTTGATCCTTGCAAAAGGATTTATGCTCAACTCATTCCAATTATGGACCATCGTTAGAGAGGTCCATATTGTTATTTCTCGTCACTACCTCCCCGTGCCGGGATTGGGTAATTTACGCGCCTGCTGCCTTCCTTGGATGTGGTAGCCATTTCTCAGGCTCCCTCTCCGGAATCGAACCCTGATTCCCCGTTACCCGTCGCAACCATGGTAGTCCTCTACACTACCATCAATAGTTGATAGGGCAGACATTTGAAAGATCTGTCGTCAGTCGCAAGCGACCGTACGATCGGCATCCTTATCCAGATTTCAACTCAAAGCGCCCGGAGGCGATTGGTTTAACTAATAAGTGCACCAGTTCCGCCGACCCGGAGGCCAACAGTCCCGGCATAATGCATGTATTAGCTCTGGCTTTTCCACAGTTATCCAAGTAACTGTTTGGATGAGGATCTTGTAAATTATAGCTGTTATACTGAGCCTTATGCGGTTTCACTTTCTAGGAAGCTTGTACTTAGACATGCATGGCTTAACCTTTGAGACGAGCGTATATCACTGGTAGGATCAACCAGAATTCGAGTCAATTGCTTGAACACGAACTACACTCTTGATCACGCGAGGCGCAAGTCCCCCGTGACCACCGAGATTTGTTCTGCGACGCCAGAGCGTCCGTTGGCGCCACTCGATAGACTGCACAAGCAGGCAACGTCGGATGCATTGCACACGGCTAGCGGATCTCTCTGCACTGCGTCGGGTGTCCCAACGTATGTCTGGAGACATTGCTATGCCGGTACGGCACTCTGCGCACTCTTTCTTGTCCTCTTCGAGCGACGGGCCTCTAAGCGGGGTTGTATGCCGGTACGACACATCGACTGGTACATTGCACGCACTAACGATCTCTCTGCACTGCATGGAACTCATTCGTAACCACCGTGACGGGAGACTTTGCTAGTACGCACGATACTCTGCGCATGTGTACATGTTTTACAACCCAGCCAACTTGAGCACCTAGGGGAAGTTGTGATGCCATCTGAACACCCACCGACTGATGCATTGAACGGCTAAAGTTGACCTTCAATCCGAACTGGCACTCTGCGGCGTGGAGGCAGTTGCGCGACCACTCCTATCCCAAACCAACAAAGCAAGGTGTATCCTACGTGCTCGGTACAAGCACACCACGACGGGACACATTGAACGGTTCAGCGATCTCTCTGCACTAGTGGAAGAACTCCAACGTGATACGGGAGACTTTGCTACAGCGGCTTCTCTGCACTTCTGGGCTACCACCTTGTGACGGGAGACATTGCTAGCGGTCACTCTGCACTAGTGATGGTACACCACCGTGATACGGGAGACATTGCTAACGGCCACTCTGCACAGGTGCCAATACCACCTTGTGACGGGAAACATTGCTAGGAACCGATCGGCATCTCTGCGCGATTACTTGACGCACACCCAACTAAGTCAACTGTTGGACTTTTTCGTAATCACGGCGGGACACATTGAACGAGCTCTAACGGATCTCTGCACGCATGGAACATGGTGGCGGGAATCATTGCTAGAACCGAACGGCGCCTCTGCGCGATGTACAAACAAGCTCAACAGGAACCTCGTATCGGCTGCCGAGCCGGAGCTCGAACAACTTGGACTTTCACCTCTAATTTATATCAACTCACCACTCCCCGAGGGATCCGCAGAATTGCTTCTGGGTCCCGTATCGTTATTTGCGATTCGTGTTTGCATTACACTACATTGAACTATTCCAACTTGTTTATCCGCATGGCGAACATTTGCTGCATTGAACATTAAAGTTCCACTTCGCTCTCCCCTACGTGGGTCTGAGCTTCACTCTCAGGGAAAAAATATGCCACATTGGTTAGGGAAACCCGGTTTCATCACGCTATGTGCCCTGCACTACCGGCTTAGCGTGAATGCTTCGAGTTTCCCTAAGAAGTTCGATTGGTCTTGCAGAGTTTAAAGACAACGAAGCTTAGTTTCAAGCAATGATATAATATACGCGTATTAAAAACCCTTAACTGTTACAACTTTTATGCTTGAAACCATCGCAACGAAGTCTTTGGGTCCGTAGACCCGTGATGTACTGCTCCAGGAAACGTTTTGAAAGAGTGGAAACTCAAAATCATAGGTTAAGATCATCGGCAGAACCCACCAGACACCACTTTTGCTTCATAAGTTCGGCCTATAGTCATATGACGATTTTCATCGGGGAGGGGACGTATGACCCAAACGGGGGCTTATATGACCCACGGACACTGCAAACCATGCTCCTACGACTAAATAGAGGTTAAAACTACGATTTGGTGAAATCTTCATTTTTGACCTCGGAGCAAGGTACCTTCCCTATAGTAGGCAATGAGTAAATGATCATAATCCCAGGAGGGCAAAAAATGGGAACCCGAGAGGAAAGCGCTGTTGGCGCGCCTAAGCTAGTGGCCCGTAGAGTAAAAAGGGTACCCCCAACAAAGTTGTCGTTTCACGTTCTGGTTTCACTTTTCATCATCTAGGGTGCGTTCCTGACACGTTTTGAGGGGTTTTAGCAAAAAAAAATTTTTCGACTACTCGAGCTCTCTGGCCCGTTCGGTGCACATTTTTGAAAAAAGCTAGGGAGCTGCCCCTAGGTTCGGGGTGTCACAAAATGTTGAAAAGTGGTCGAAAAACCACTATCCAGAATCGGATGTAGAATCGTTAGACGAACTTAAAATTGTTCTACGACACCCATCTGCGACGTTTAGTATTCGAGATATAGCACTTTGTAGGTCTGACCGAGCAATTTTTGTTCCGCGCACTTTGTGCACCGTACACTTTGATGATTGTATGAAAAAGTACCCTACCTAGGGACGCGTAGAGCAAATTTGTACCCCCGGGAATGTTGTCGATTGACATTCTGGTTGCACTTTTCATCATCTAAGGTGCGTTCCTGACACGTTTTGAGGGGTTTTAGCAAAAAAAAATTTTTCGACTACTCGAGCTCTCTGGCCCGTTCGGTGCACATTTTTGAAAAAAGCTAGGGAGCTGCCCCTAGGTTCGGGGTGTCACAAAATGTTGAAAAGTGGTCGAAAAACCACTATCCAGAATCGGATGTAGAATCGTTAGACGAACTTAAAATTGTTCTACGACACCCATCTGCGACGTTTAGTATTCGAGATATAGCACTTTGTAGGTCTGACCGAGCAATTTTTGTTCCGCGCACTTTGTGCACCGTACACTTTGATGTTTGTATGAAAAAGTACCCTACCTAGGGACGCGTAGAGCAAATTTGTACCCCCGGGCATGTTGTCGATTGACATTCTGGTTTCACTTTTCATCATCTAGGGTGCGTTCCTGACACGTTTTGAGGGGTTTTAGCAAAAAAAAATTTTTCGACTACTCGAGCTCTCTGGCCCGTTCGGTGCACATTTTTGAAAAAAGCTAGGGAGCTGCCCCTAGGTTCGGGGTGTCACAAAATGTTGAAAAGTGGTCGAAAAACCACTATCCAGAATCGGATGTAGAATCGTTAGACGAACTTAAAATTGTTCTACGACACCCATCTGCGACGTTTAGTATTCGAGATATAGCACTTTGTAGGTCTGACCGAGCAATTTTGTACTGAAATGTATGGTGAACATGTAATTCATTAAATAACATTGACTTGCATCGTGCCCTACTTCATCGGCACAGCTGTTATTGACTATCTTTAGTGGAAATGGATTGAGTTTGACCATTTTAAGCCCATTTCCTATGCCGTGCACCAACATTGTGTACCGATCAGGGAAAGTACGCTACGTACGCGTTCATGGATGTCGATGTTGGTACAAGTTGCCTTTCGGGATAGCCGTGCACCAAAACTGTGTACCGATCAGGGAAAGTACAAGACGGAGGGTGCAGCTCGAGCGTACGCGTTCATAGATGTCGATGTTGGTACACTTGCACCAAAATTGTGTACCAATCAGGGAAAGTACAACACGGAGGGCGCAGCCCGGGCGTACGCAATCATGGATGTCCATGTTGATACAATCTACGTGTACGTACCTAGTTTTTGTAGGAAAAGTTGCAATTAAGTGCTTGCATGCTTAAAATGCTCATCTCAACCGGTCACCTTTTGGCCTGCCCTTTTATAACAGAAACCTAGAAAGATACTCGAGATTTTTGTGTTTTTCCATTCGCCCGGGACGACGAAATGAGCTATGTGCACATCGTGCAGAAAATTGTCTTCGCCACGCATGTTTTTGTCCATCCACTCATATAATCACCCGCATTTGTGTTCAACACGGACGGCGCAGCCCGAGCGAACGCGTTAATGTTTATGTTTGTACACACTGCTTGTACGATTCTAGGATTTGGTAATTGCGTCACAGTGCCCGACCGTCGCGGACACCATTCTTGGACAGAAGTCCTAGTACGTAGAGTACTTTCCCTAGGTATGTGCTCGTTCGTGACTATCGTTGCGTGCTTACGGACACGCTTGGGTATGTTTACCATACAAGGTTTACTAGGGAAACCTGGGAAGGACGCTTGCCCTCCCGTCGCGGACACCATTCTTGGAAAGAAGTCCTAGTACGTAGCGTTCCTTATTTTACTTGATCAGTTTGTAATGCATTCGCTTTGTTCCATCGACTTCTGCTACTGCTCACTAAGGGGTGTTCGTTTGCGATGTGTACGATAAGCAACTGTCTATCGTAACCAGCAGTTAATCAACACTTTTTACCCAAGTCATAGCAACATAGAGTACTTTTCCTAATCGGTACACAATTTTGGTGCACCTCTAACCTCGCCGGCACTATATCGTTACGTTTTGTGC
>NW_026054524.1:95000-100000 GCF_943734685.1 Anopheles coluzzii | reverse complement strand
TACAGTCCTCGACACTATTCCTTCATCCGTATCGTAGTGGAGCGTTCGGCCAATGAAATAGTTCCGCAGCAACGCCTGCAAATAAGGCGGAGTGTTTTTACGCTGCAGAGCTTGGCCGATCGCTGTCCAGTTTGCCGAGTTAAAGGCATTCCGGACGTCCACCGTTACCACCGCACAGAGACGATCCCCCTTTCGCTTTTTGTCTAGAGCGACTTTACCATTGTCCATCACCCGAGTGATGGCATCAACGGTTGAACGCCCTTTACGGAAACCGTACTGGGCGTCCGAAAGTCCCCCGGTCGACTCCAGATGGGTTGTCAGCCTCCGCTGAATCAACCGCTCTAAAATTTTCCCCAGCACACTCAGCAAACAAATTGGCCGGTATGACGAGGGCTCCCCAGGTGGTTTTCCCGACTTGGTAAGCAGCACCAGTTGTTGCCGCTTCCATGCGTCGGGAAAAGTGCCTGCCTCCAGTAGCTGCTTGTAGCTTTTGGCAAAAACTTCCGGAAAAGCCAGAATTGCCGCAGCTGCAGCCATATTTGGAATATTGTCGTCCCCCGGAGCTTTCTTGGGGTTGAGTGAGCGGGCAATTTCCTTCAACTCTTCCGCCAGCTCCTCCTCCGAGACCGGATCCTGTGGATCCTCACCTACTTCCGTCTCGGGCCACTCCATCGGGGGACGATCGGGAAAGAGCTCATTCACGATGAACTGGAGCTTGTTGGCATCCCGTTCCATCGGAACCCGAGCTCCTTCCCACTGCTGCTTGCGGATTTGGTAAGCAGGGCCAAAGCCGTGCGGTTCCAATTGTTCCGGCAGATCCTGCTTGTGTTGGTCCTTGCTGAGCTTGATGGCCCGTTCCAGGGCAGCGCGTGCGTCCGACTTCATTTGACGCCTTTCCTCGCGCTGCTCCTCGGTCCGGGCCCGGTTGAACCGCCGTTTCATTCCGTGATAATGGCTGCGCAACCGATCAATCTCGGACGTCCACCAATAAACTGGCCGCCGGCCCTGTCGCCTTGGGGGTTGCCTAGGCATGGTGCCATCACAGGCCACCGTGATGGCCTGGGTAAGCTCCTCTGGCGTAGCAACATGCCCAAAAATGTCCTGGTCCCTCAAGATTTCAACGAACAAATCCTTGTCGAAGAATCTTGTGGACCACCTTCCCCCATTCGCTGCTGAGTGTACCTCGTTGTTGGCGCGCTGTCTCGGAACCCTGCCGACCACAAACTTGATAGTATTGTGGTCACTTGGGGTTTCGTCACACACGCGCCAATTGTTGTCCCCTACCAAGGAGGGGCTGCAAAAGGATACGTCCACGATGGAGTTGCGACCATTTGCCCCAATCCAAGTGCTCTGGTTGCCCTGGTTCAGGAGAACCAATCCCAGAGCAGCCGCCGCATCCATCACAACTCCCCCCCTAGATACCCTTTCCCCGTCGTTTGGCCTCCGCTCCATCCCCCATGCACCTGACCAGGCGTTTACATCACCCCCGATCACGGTGTCCCGATTCCGTGGAAGTACAGACACGATTTCGGTCCATTTGCGTTTGTACTCCTCGACAGTCAAATCGGAACCCACGGGTGGTAGGTAGACAGAACAAAAAACGATTCCCCGCATCTCGACCACAACGAAGTCCTCGCGTTGGTTGTCAATGATGCGCTGAAAAGGATAATCCCCAACTGATACCACTGCTACCCGACCAGTGGTATCGGTAACCCAATTGCTGTTATTATTCGGCACCCAATAGGGGTCCGAGATAATCAGAATATCACAACCCTCGGCACGAGCACTTTGCAAAAGCAAGTCTTGTGCCGTTTGGTCATGGTTGAGGTTCTGTTGGAACACTCTAATCATGACTGGGCTGTGGGGTTACCTTTCCAAAGTAGCGGCAACTGCGCTGGCCCAGCGAATGCCCGATTGCATCCGGGCCCTCGCATCCCAAGCACTTCCGCTCCCTAGTGCACGGTCCCTCGTGCTTATCTTCCGCGCAGCGATGGCATTTGCTACTGCGGTCCTTGCCACGGCAACGGGCAGCAGTATGCCCGTATTCGTAGCACCGGTAGCATTGCCGCCGACGCTCCAAAAGCCGAAGCCTGCAGCATTTGCTGAAACCGACCGTGTATTGCCTTGCCAGGGCCTGGTCGGTCACCGCTATTGCTGGGCAGTCGAAAAAAGCGACCAACGTACCGTAATGCGTTTTTACGGTCGTGATCTGGTCGCTGAAAATTTCAACGCCCAGCGCGGCACTCATTTCCAAAGAAATTTCTTCGGACGAAGTGCCAGGCGGAATGTTGGTGCAGTTCACCCGCACTGAGGGTGTCCGCGGACGGCATTTTGCTTTGCCATCAAGGGCCGCAGACACCTCTCTCCAAAGGGTCATCGTTTCCTGGTGCGACATTGGTGCTAGCTCCAGGAGTAGATGACCCTTAAAGTTTGTGCGGATTCTCTGCACATCCTCTTTCTTCACCGTTTCCCTAAGGATAGGCATCATGTCCGCGTGCTTGAATCCCCCAATTGATTCAAGCTCGATGGCGTTTGGCATTCGGCCGGCCCTGGGATTAGAAGCAGGTGCCGGCTTTTGCTTGGGTTGGGGAGCAGAAGGTGGCGTGTTTGCGGCGAGGCTGGCTGCTTGCTCAGCTTCACGCTGCTTCTTCCTCTTCCGTCTCTCCCGGCGCACGGCGGTCTTCCCCTTTACCGTCCGCCATTCTTGCGCACACTCTTGCCCCTCTAATGGTCCAGATCCCTGGTCCGTCGAACAAATTTCCCCTTCGCAGGGTTCCTCTGCCACAACTACCTTGGCATTCCGACCCTTTCCCTTCTTCTTGCCCTTTTTTCCTTCCTGACCCACCAGCTGTTGTCCCTGTTCCCCATTTCCTCCTGTCTTGGCCTCATTCTCCCTAACTAGTGTGTTGAACATCTCCCGCATAATTCCCCCAAAAACAGTGAGGAATTTGGTGATATCGGTCTCGTCCAAAGGCAAAGATCCCGGTTGCGGCTCCTGATTAGGGCCTGCCAAAGGCCCTAATTCTTGCTCCAACACCGGGTCCTCCACCACGAGATCCTCGGTTCCCGTTCCAACATCAACTCCTGACCCCGCCTCTCCCAGCCAAATTGCTGGAAGATTGTGCAGCAGGGCTAAGACTGAGCCAATTCGCTCTTCCCAATTAGCGAATTGGGGCGTCTTGGCTAAAATAGCCCTGTGCTTCACGGTGTCCCTGATAAACAGCATGAGCTCATGTTTTGCTTTTTGCAATGGGCCCAAGGGATTTGACTCTGCTGGATATGCGGTAGCGAAAAATTTCCTGTCGTAAATTTGCCCTGCCTTAGAGCCCTCCCCTTGGCTGTCTTCCGCAATCTGCGGGAGAACAGAGACCCTTTTTGATTTTCCCTCCACCTCTACCGAAGAAGCTCTTCGTAGGGCAGGTGCCTTGGAAGCCATCAGCTGGGTTGTTGATGCCCGTCTACCAAAGCTGGTGGCCGAAGCCTTAGACGGGGACATCGTTCCCAGCGAGCTACGGCGGACGGAATATCTACTCGTCACTGCCTTCGAGGGACTACTTCTACGAACTAAGGTGGAGCGTGTGTTCATCACCATTTTTCTACTGGGTTATTTCTACGGTTAAATCCTATGGAGGTTATTGTGACTGTCTACTTGTTTTCTAAGGAATTTCGCAAGTTTGTTAATTGATTGATTAATTAAGTAATTATTGTCGGGTTTTGGGACGAATTTAATGTCAAATTTTTAAATTAAAACGGAAAATGAATTTATTGTCAAATTTAAAACGAAAGATGTCAATGGATTTCGCGCTGTAATCAAATTGTCAATTAAATTTGCTGTCAATGTGATGAGGCGTTTGATGTCACTGTCAGTCAAGTAATTGATAAAACTGTCAAATCTTTTTGAAGGTCAATGGTACTGTGATGTTTTACGTCAATGTCTAATGGATGCAATTTAATGTCATGGGAATAATCAATAAGATGATTAAAGTTAGTTTCAAATTGATGCAACGGAGAAAGTATTGACTGGGTTAGATGATATTGATAATTAAAAGAAAAAGCTTAGGAAGCGAATTAAATGATTGGAAGCGGATTTAAGTAAACTTTAATTAAATTTAGAAAAGGGGGAATTTCATAACATGAAAGAGTTTTCCGAGATTAAAATTTTAGTTTAATAGCTGTCAGTCTATTTGTTGTCAATAACGGTAAATGTCAGGTTTAAACAAGCTGTCCAAACAATTTAAATGTCAGCAGGGTATGAGGTTGTGTATTTAAAGATTAATAGAATTGAATTTATTATTGTGTAATAAATTGTTACTTGAGCATAAGCGATTTTAATTTAATTTAATTGGTTGAATATAAATAATTGATTTTTTAAATTATTATTTAATCGGTTGCAACTGTCAAAGAATTTTAATTATAACTGTCAACCAATTTAAGATGTCAAGGTGACGTTAGGTGTCAGATATTTGAGCTGTCAAATTAATTATGTGTCAACGTTAGATGTCAAGTGTTAAAATGTCAGATCAAACTATTTTGTTATTATTAAGAGAATTTAATATTAATAATTATTTAAATTATTTAAATCAGAAAGCTAATAATTTTTTTTTTTAATACATGCAGAGAATCAGGAGAAAAAATGACTACGTGATTATTAAAACTTCTACTTGTTAAAGAGTTATTGGTTATGGTTGAAGAAGACGAATTACTATTTAAAAGAAGTTATTGGGAATTTGTTGGTAAATATTAGAATTGTTAAATTATTTTATATGAAAACTAATACAAAGTGTATAGATGTATTAAATATTTGAGATTTGATTTTGTAAGGGAATATAACTAATTGGATTGTGATGGAAAGTATGATTGTCTAATTGTTGAGCGTTGAATTTGAAATTGTAATTTATTAATTTGCTCTATTTTGCTTATGGCGTTGTAAGTTAATTATTTTAAATAAAGGATTTTTTAAAACAATTATTCGTTTAAATATTCGAGTGAAAAAAATTAAA
>NW_026054524.1:82500-87500 GCF_943734685.1 Anopheles coluzzii | reverse complement strand
TTCGAGTCAATTGCTTGAACACGAACTACACTCTTGATCACGCGAGGCGCAAGTCCCCCGTGACCACCGAGATTTGTTCTGCGACGCCAGAGCGTCCGTTGGCGCCACTCGATAGACTGCACAAGCAGGCAACGTCGGATGCATTGCACACGGCTAGCGGATCTCTCTGCACTGCGTCGGGTGTCCCAACGTATGTCTGGAGACATTGCTATGCCGGTATGGCACTCTGCGCACTCTTTCTTGTCCTCTTCGAGCGACGGGCCTCTAAGCGGGGTTGTATGCCGGTACGACACATCGACTGGTACATTGCACGCACTAACGATCTCTCTGCACTGCATGGAACTCATTCGTAACCACCGTGACGGGAGACTTTGCTAGTACGCACGATACTCTGCGCATGTGTACATGTTTTACAACCCAGCCAACTTGAGCACCTAGGGGAAGTTGTGATGCCATCTGAACACCCACCGACTGATGCATTGAACGGCTAAAGTTGACCTTCAATCCGAACTGGCACTCTGCGGCGTGGAGGCAGTTGCGCGACCACTCCTATCCCAAACCAACAAAGCAAGGTGTATCCTACGTGCTCGGTACAAGCACACCACGACGGGACACATTGAACGGTTCAGCGATCTCTCTGCACTAGTGGAAGAACTCCAACGTGATACGGGAGACTTTGCTACAGCGGCTTCTCTGCACTTCTGGGCTACCACCTTGTGACGGGAGACATTGCTAGCGGTCACTCTGCACTAGTGATGGTACACCACCGTGATACGGGAGACATTGCTAACGGCCACTCTGCACAGGTGCCAATACCACCTTGTGACGGGAAACATTGCTAGGAACCGATCGGCATCTCTGCGCGATTACTTGACGCACACCCAACTAAGTCAACTGTTGGACTTTTTCGTAATCACGGCGGGACACATTGAACGAGCTCTAACGGATCTCTGCACGCATGGAACATGGTGGCGGGAATCATTGCTAGAACCGAACGGCGCCTCTGCGCGATGTACAAACAAGCTCAACAGGAACCTCGTATCGGCTGCCGAGCCGGAGCTCGAACAACTTGGACTTTCACCTCTAATTTATATCAACTCACCACTCCCCGAGGGATCCGCAGAATTGCTTCTGGGTCCCGTATCGTTATTTGCGATTCGTGTTTGCATTACACTACATTGAACTATTCCAACTTGTTTATCCGCATGGCGAACATTTGCTGCATTGAACATTAAAGTTCCACTTCGCTCTCCCCTACGTGGGTCTGAGCTTCACTCTCAGGGAAAAAATATGCCACATTGGTTAGGGAAACCCGGTTTCATCACGCTATGTGCCCTGCACTACCGGCTTAGCGTGAATGCTTCGAGTTTCCCTAAGAAGTTCGATTGGTCTTGCAGAGTTTAAAGACAACGAAGCTTAGTTTCAAGCAATGATATAATATACGCGTATTAAAAACCCTTAACTGTTACAACTTTTATGCTTGAAACCATCGCAACGAAGTCTTTGGGTCCGTAGACCCGTGATGTACTGCTCCAGGAAACGTTTTGAAAGAGTGGAAACTCAAAATCATAGGTTAAGATCATCGGCAGAACCCACCAGACACCACTTTTGCTTCATAAGTTCGGCCTATAGTCATATGACGATTTTCATCGGGGAGGGGACGTATGACCCAAACGGGGGCTTATATGACCCACGGACACTGCAAACCATGCTCCTACGACTAAATAGAGGTTAAAACTACGATTTGGTGAAATCTTCATTTTTGACCTCGGAGCAAGGTACCTTCCCTATAGTAGGCAATGAGTAAATGATCATAATCCCAGGAGGGCAAAAAATGGGAACCCGAGAGGAAAGCGCTGTTGGCGCGCCTAAGCTAGTGGCCCGTAGAGTAAAAAGGGTACCCCCAACAAAGTTGTCGTTTCACGTTCTGGTTTCACTTTTCATCATCTAGGGTGCGTTCCTGACACGTTTTGAGGGGTTTTAGCAAAAAAAAATTTTTCGACTACTCGAGCTCTCTGGCCCGTTCGGTGCACATTTTTGAAAAAAGCTAGGGAGCTGCCCCTAGGTTCGGGGTGTCACAAAATGTTGAAAAGTGGTCGAAAAACCACTATCCAGAATCGGATGTAGAATCGTTAGACGAACTTAAAATTGTTCTACGACACCCATCTGCGACGTTTAGTATTCGAGATATAGCACTTTGTAGGTCTGACCGAGCAATTTTTGTTCCGCGCACTTTGTGCACCGTACACTTTGATGTTTGTATGAAAAAGTACCCTACCTAGGGACGCGTAGAGCAAATTTGTACCCCCGGGCATGTTGTCGATTGACATTCTGGTTGCACTTTTCATCATCTAAGGTGCGTTCCTGACACGTTTTGAGGGGTTTTAGCAAAAAAAAATTTTTCGACTACTCGAGCTCTCTGGCCCGTTCGGTGCACATTTTTGAAAAAAGCTAGGGAGCTGCCCCTAGGTTCGGGGTGTCACAAAATGTTGAAAAGTGGTCGAAAAACCACTATCCAGAATCGGATGTAGAATCGTTAGACGAACTTAAAATTGTTCTACGACACCCATCTGCGACGTTTAGTATTCGAGATATAGCACTTTGTAGGTCTGACCGAGCAATTTTTGTTCCGCGCACTTTGTGCACCGTACACTTTGATGTTTGTATGAAAAAGTACCCTACCTAGGGACGCGTAGAGCAAATTTGTACCCCCGGGCATGTTGTCGATTGACATTCTGGTTTCACTTTTCATCATCTAGGGTGCGTTCCTGACACGTTTTGAGGGGTTTTAGCAAAAAAAAATTTTTCGACTACTCGAGCTCTCTGGCCCGTTCGGTGCACATTTTTGAAAAAAGCTAGGGAGCTGCCCCTAGGTTCGGGGTGTCACAAAATGTTGAAAAGTGGTCGAAAAACCACTATCCAGAATCGGATGTAGAATCGTTAGACGAACTTAAAATTGTTCTACGACACCCATCTGCGACGTTTAGTATTCGAGATATAGCACTTTGTAGGTCTGACCGAGCAATTTTGTACTGAAATGTATGGTGAACATGTAATTCATTAAATAACATTGACTTGCATCGTGCCCTACTTCATCGGCACAGCTGTTATTGACTATCTTTAGTGGAAATGGATTGAGTTTGACCATTTTAAGCCCATTTCCTATGCCGTGCACCAACATTGTGTACCGATCAGGGAAAGTACGCTACGTACGCGTTCATGGATGTCGATGTTGGTACAAGTTGCCTTTCGGGATAGCCGTGCACCAAAACTGTGTACCGATCAGGGAAAGTACAAGACGGAGGGTGCAGCTCGAGCGTACGCGTTCATAGATGTCGATGTTGGTACACTTGCACCAAAATTGTGTACCAATCAGGGAAAGTACAACACGGAGGGCGCAGCCCGGGCGTACGCAATCATGGATGTCCATGTTGATACAATCTACGTGTACGTACCTAGTTTTTGTAGGAAAAGTTGCAATTAAGTGCTTGCATGCTTAAAATGCTCATCTCAACCGGTCACCTTTTGGCCTGCCCTTTTATAACAGAAACCTAGAAAGATACTCGAGATTTTTGTGTTTTTCCATTCGCCCGGGACGACGAAATGAGCTATGTGCACATCGTGCAGAAAATTGTCTTCGCCACGCATGTTTTTGTCCATCCACTCATATAATCACCCGCATTTGTGTTCAACACGGACGGCGCAGCCCGAGCGAACGCGTTAATGTTTATGTTTGTACACACTGCTTGTACGATTCTAGGATTTGGTAATTGCGTCACAGTGCCCGACCGTCGCGGACACCATTCTTGGACAGAAGTCCTAGTACGTAGAGTACTTTCCCTAGGTATGTGCTCGTTCGTGACTATCGTTGCGTGCTTACGGACACGCTTGGGTATGTTTACCATACAAGGTTTACTAGGGAAACCTGGGAAGGACGCTTGCCCTCCCGTCGCGGACACCATTCTTGGAAAGAAGTCCTAGTACGTAGCGTTCCTTATTTTACTTGATCAGTTTGTAATGCATTCGCTTTGTTCCATCGACTTCTGCTACTGCTCACTAAGGGGTGTTCGTTTGCGATGTGTACGATAAGCAACTGTCTATCGTAACCAGCAGTTAATCAACACTTTTTACCCAAGTCATAGCAACATAGAGTACTTTTCCTAATCGGTACACAATTTTGGTGCACCTCTAACCTCGCCGGCACTTTATCGTTACGTTTTGTGCACAACCTAGGGACGTGGTGTAAGTTTCATGATTTTTATGTTTGATTCGGTTTATTATGATTGAAAAATACGCTACGTCCCAGAAATTGGAGCTCGACTACTTCCTCCATGTGGCGAAAAAAGTAACTAGGCAACGCCTAGCTTATGCCCCATTTGTACTTCAATTTTCATTATCAGGTTTGAAAAATACGCTAAGTCCCAGAAATCTGAACTCGAATACTTTTGCCACGTGGCGCCAAAAGCTACTGAGAAACGCCTAGCCTTTTACCCATTTATAATTTAGTTTTCGTTATAAGTTTTGAACAATACGCAAAGTTCCAAGAATCTGAACTCGAGTACTTTTTACATGTGCCGCCAAAAGCTACTGAGCAACGCCTAGGTTGATACATTTTTGGTACATGGAGTGTATGCATGCAGGCGTACTGCCGTGCTAGACCGGAAAATCGAACTTGCTACTAGAACGTAAAGTAAGTCCCCTAGATAGGTGCTTTTGCATGCCTCTGATCGACGACCATGCAACGTGCGACACGCGTAGCTAGGCTTCCCCAAACAAATTTCCTAGAATAGCACCAAATTGCACACTTTCAGGGGTATATTTTGGTACCGTGTACCGTGCATGGTACAAGTATCAGTAGCTCGTGCAATTTATTTTGCATCGTGTTGCGGTTGCTGGTGCGTCGGGATAGGAGTGTTTCGAGACTTTCGCCAAGCGTTGGTGCCATTTGGTGGATAATTAATGTTCTAGCCACAATAAACGTGCCACATAATGCCAATAAG
>NW_026054524.1:70000-77500 GCF_943734685.1 Anopheles coluzzii | reverse complement strand
GCTTGCGGATTTGGTAAGCAGGGCCAAAGCCGTGCGGTTCCAATTGTTCCGGCAGATCCTGCTTGTGTTGGTCCTTGCTGAGCTTGATGGCCCGTTCCAGGGCAGCGCGTGCGTCCGACTTCATTTGACGCCTTTCCTCGCGCTGCTCCTCGGTCCGGGCCCGGTTGAACCGCCGTTTCATTCCGTGATAATGGCTGCGCAACCGATCAATCTCGGACGTCCACCAATAAACTGGCCGCCGGCCCTGTCGCCTTGGGGGTTGCCTAGGCATGGTGCCATCACAGGCCACCGTGATGGCCTGGGTAAGCTCCTCTGGCGTAGCAACATGCCCAAAAATGTCCTGGTCCCTCAAGATTTCAACGAACAAATCCTTGTCGAAGAATCTTGTGGACCACCTTCCCCCATTCGCTGCTGAGTGTACCTCGTTGTTGGCGCGCTGTCTCGGAACCCTGCCGACCACAAACTTGATAGTATTGTGGTCACTTGGGGTTTCGTCACACACGCGCCAATTGTTGTCCCCTACCAAGGAGGGGCTGCAAAAGGATACGTCCACGATGGAGTTGCGACCATTTGCCCCAATCCAAGTGCTCTGGTTGCCCTGGTTCAGGAGAACCAATCCCAGAGCAGCCGCCGCATCCATCACAACTCCCCCCCTAGATACCCTTTCCCCGTCGTTTGGCCTCCGCTCCATCCCCCATGCACCTGACCAGGCGTTTACATCACCCCCGATCACGGTGTCCCGATTCCGTGGAAGTACAGACACGATTTCGGTCCATTTGCGTTTGTACTCCTCGACAGTCAAATCGGAACCCACGGGTGGTAGGTAGACAGAACAAAAAACGATTCCCCGCATCTCGACCACAACGAAGTCCTCGCGTTGGTTGTCAATGATGCGCTGAAAAGGATAATCCCCAACTGATACCACTGCTACCCGACCAGTGGTATCGGTAACCCAATTGCTGTTATTATTCGGCACCCAATAGGGGTCCGAGATAATCAGAATATCACAACCCTCGGCACGAGCACTTTGCAAAAGCAAGTCTTGTGCCGTTTGGTCATGGTTGAGGTTCTGTTGGAACACTCTAATCATGACTGGGCTGTGGGGTTACCTTTCCAAAGTAGCGGCAACTGCGCTGGCCCAGCGAATGCCCGATTGCATCCGGGCCCTCGCATCCCAAGCACTTCCGCTCCCTAGTGCACGGTCCCTCGTGCTTATCTTCCGCGCAGCGATGGCATTTGCTACTGCGGTCCTTGCCACGGCAACGGGCAGCAGTATGCCCGTATTCGTAGCACCGGTAGCATTGCCGCCGACGCTCCAAAAGCCGAAGCCTGCAGCATTTGCTGAAACCGACCGTGTATTGCCTTGCCAGGGCCTGGTCGGTCACCGCTATTGCTGGGCAGTCGAAAAAAGCGACCAACGTACCGTAATGCGTTTTTACGGTCGTGATCTGGTCGCTGAAAATTTCAACGCCCAGCGCGGCACTCATTTCCAAAGAAATTTCTTCGGACGAAGTGCCAGGCGGAATGTTGGTGCAGTTCACCCGCACTGAGGGTGTCCGCGGACGGCATTTTGCTTTGCCATCAAGGGCCGCAGACACCTCTCTCCAAAGGGTCATCGTTTCCTGGTGCGACATTGGTGCTAGCTCCAGGAGTAGATGACCCTTAAAGTTTGTGCGGATTCTCTGCACATCCTCTTTCTTCACCGTTTCCCTAAGGATAGGCATCATGTCCGCGTGCTTGAATCCCCCAATTGATTCAAGCTCGATGGCGTTTGGCATTCGGCCGGCCCTGGGATTAGAAGCAGGTGCCGGCTTTTGCTTGGGTTGGGGAGCAGAAGGTGGCGTGTTTGCGGCGAGGCTGGCTGCTTGCTCAGCTTCACGCTGCTTCTTCCTCTTCCGTCTCTCCCGGCGCACGGCGGTCTTCCCCTTTACCGTCCGCCATTCTTGCGCACACTCTTGCCCCTCTAATGGTCCAGATCCCTGGTCCGTCGAACAAATTTCCCCTTCGCAGGGTTCCTCTGCCACAACTACCTTGGCATTCCGACCCTTTCCCTTCTTCTTGCCCTTTTTTCCTTCCTGACCCACCAGCTGTTGTCCCTGTTCCCCATTTCCTCCTGTCTTGGCCTCATTCTCCCTAACTAGTGTGTTGAACATCTCCCGCATAATTCCCCCAAAAACAGTGAGGAATTTGGTGATATCGGTCTCGTCCAAAGGCAAAGATCCCGGTTGCGGCTCCTGATTAGGGCCTGCCAAAGGCCCTAATTCTTGCTCCAACACCGGGTCCTCCACCACGAGATCCTCGGTTCCCGTTCCAACATCAACTCCTGACCCCGCCTCTCCCAGCCAAATTGCTGGAAGATTGTGCAGCAGGGCTAAGACTGAGCCAATTCGCTCTTCCCAATTAGCGAATTGGGGCGTCTTGGCTAAAATAGCCCTGTGCTTCACGGTGTCCCTGATAAACAGCATGAGCTCATGTTTTGCTTTTTGCAATGGGCCCAAGGGATTTGACTCTGCTGGATATGCGGTAGCGAAAAATTTCCTGTCGTAAATTTGCCCTGCCTTAGAGCCCTCCCCTTGGCTGTCTTCCGCAATCTGCGGGAGAACAGAGACCCTTTTTGATTTTCCCTCCACCTCTACCGAAGAAGCTCTTCGTAGGGCAGGTGCCTTGGAAGCCATCAGCTGGGTTGTTGATGCCCGTCTACCAAAGCTGGTGGCCGAAGCCTTAGACGGGGACATCGTTCCCAGCGAGCTACGGCGGACGGAATATCTACTCGTCACTGCCTTCGAGGGACTACTTCTACGAACTAAGGTGGAGCGTGTGTTCATCACCATTTTTCTACTGGGTTATTTCTACGGTTAAATCCTATGGAGGTTATTGTGACTGTCTACTTGTTTTCTAAGGAATTTCGCAAGTTTGTTAATTGATTGATTAATTAAGTAATTATTGTCGGGTTTTGGGACGAATTTAATGTCAAATTTTTAAATTAAAACGGAAAATGAATTTATTGTCAAATTTAAAACGAAAGATGTCAATGGATTTCGCGCTGTAATCAAATTGTCAATTAAATTTGCTGTCAATGTGATGAGGCGTTTGATGTCACTGTCAGTCAAGTAATTGATAAAACTGTCAAATCTTTTTGAAGGTCAATGGTACTGTGATGTTTTACGTCAATGTCTAATGGATGCAATTTAATGTCATGGGAATAATCAATAAGATGATTAAAGTTAGTTTCAAATTGATGCAACGGAGAAAGTATTGACTGGGTTAGATGATATTGATAATTAAAAGAAAAAGCTTAGGAAGCGAATTAAATGATTGGAAGCGGATTTAAGTAAACTTTAATTAAATTTAGAAAAGGGGGAATTTCATAACATGAAAGAGTTTTCCGAGATTAAAATTTTAGTTTAATAGCTGTCAGTCTATTTGTTGTCAATAACGGTAAATGTCAGGTTTAAACAAGCTGTCCAAACAATTTAAATGTCAGCAGGGTATGAGGTTGTGTATTTAAAGATTAATAGAATTGAATTTATTATTGTGTAATAAATTGTTACTTGAGCATAAGCGATTTTAATTTAATTTAATTGGTTGAATATAAATAATTGATTTTTTAAATTATTATTTAATCGGTTGCAACTGTCAAAGAATTTTAATTATAACTGTCAACCAATTTAAGATGTCAAGGTGACGTTAGGTGTCAGATATTTGAGCTGTCAAATTAATTATGTGTCAACGTTAGATGTCAAGTGTTAAAATGTCAGATCAAACTATTTTGTTATTATTAAGAGAATTTAATATTAATAATTATTTAAATTATTTAAATCAGAAAGCTAATAATTTTTTTTTTTTAATACATGCAGAGAATCAGGAGAAAAAATGACTACGTGATTATTAAAACTTCTACTTGTTAAAGAGTTATTGGTTATGGTTGAAGAAGACGAATTACTATTTAAAAGAAGTTATTGGGAATTTGTTGGTAAATATTAGAATTGTTAAATTATTTTATATGAAAACTAATACAAAGTGTATAGATGTATTAAATATTTGAGATTTGATTTTGTAAGGGAATATAACTAATTGGATTGTGATGGAAAGTATGATTGTCTAATTGTTGAGCGTTGAATTTGAAATTGTAATTTATTAATTTGCTCTATTTTGCTTATGGCGTTGTAAGTTAATTATTTTAAATAAAGGATTTTTTAAAACAATTATTCGTTTAAATATTCGAGTGAAAAAAATTAAATAAATATTTTTTTTAAATTGAAAATAATTTACTCATGGATAGAAAATGAATTAGGGATAATATTAAAATATTCGCAGATGGCTTTCTATGTGTAATTTCAGTTTTTTCAGAGTTTTCGAGATTTGAATGAGATGAATGAAATGAATGAAATTTAAGAGTGCTTAAAAGTGACAAACTACGTGAGGAGACGTGTGTGCTTCAACATTACAGGTAAAATGGACCAAATGTCCCGTTATATTTTTGACTATGCTACGGGATACAGGTAAAATGGCTTTCCAGTCACTTTGCTCTACGCTCCCTTACTGGAGATTTGTTTGTTAGTTTTACGAGAGTTTTGAAATTTGGTTAGGATAGATTTTGAAAATTAAAATTGTTAGTTCTACTGGTTTGGGGAATTATTCTACTTTACGAATGGTGGTTTGATTTTTTTTACGGTTGTGTGTCTTTTCAAAAATTAAGGTATCTTTAAGTTGGATATTAAAAATTTTAATTAATCGAATGATATTGGGAAGTATACAAGGAATTTAAAGTTTATTATTATGTAACAAATTGTAACTTGAGGAACGAAATTTTAATTTAACTTAGTTGGTTAAATATAAATAATTGATTTTTTAAATTATTATTTAATCGGTTGCAACTGTCGAAGAATTTAAATTATAGCTGTCAACCAATTCAAGATGTCAAGGTGACGTTAGGTGTCAGATATATTGAGCTGTCAGTTTGATTATATGTCAACGTCAAATGTCAAGTGTTAAAATGTCAAATCAATTTATTTTGTTATTTTTAAATTAATTAATATTAATAATTATTTAAACTATTTAAATTCATTAATTATTTTTTTTTACATGCAAGGAACCGGGAGAAAAAATAACTACGTGATTATTTAACTTCTGCTTGTAAGAGGGTTATTGGTTATGGTTGGAGAAGACGAATTATTATTTAAAAGAAGCAATTGGAAATTTGTTGGTTGATATTAGAATTTGTTAAATTAATTTATATGAAAACTAATACAAAGTGTATAAATGTATTAGTTAATTGAGATTTAATTTTGTAAGGGAATATAGCTAATTGGATTGTGATGGAAAGTATGCTTGTCTAATTGTTGAGCGTTGAATTTGAAATTGTAATTTATTAATTTGCTCTATTGTGCTTAAGGCGATGCAAGTTAATTATTTTAAATAAAGGATTTTTTAATAAGGGATTTTTTAACAATTATTCGTTTAAATATTTGAGTGAAAAAATTTAATAAATATTTTTTTTTTTTAAATTGAAAATAATTTGCTCATGGATAAAAATTGAACTGGGGATAATTTTAAAATTTTCGCAGAAGGCTTTCTATGTAAAATTTAAGTTTTTTCAGAGTTTCCGAGATTTGAATGAAATGAATGAAATGAATGAAATGAATGAAATTTAAGAGTTCTTAAAAGTGACAAACTACGTGAGGAGACGTGTGTGCTTCAACGTTACAGGTAAAATGGAACAAGTGTCCCGTTATATTTTTGGCTATGCTACGGGATACAGGTAAAATGGTTTCCGGTCACTTTACTCTACGCTCTACACTGGAGATTATTTTGTTAGTTTTACGAGAGTTTTGAAATTTGGTTAGGATAGATTTTGAAAATTGAAATTGTTAGTTCTACTGGTTTGGGAAATTTTTCTACTTTACGAATGGTGGTTCAAAATGTGTTTGTGAAGTGTTTTGAAAAACTATTTCTATTGTTAGTTTTTTATATATATTATGAAATTAAATGCTGAGGGGGAGAGAGAATCGAAAAAAGAAAATAAATGTAGTTTTATATAATAAGGTTTAGTTGGGGAGCTAATTGAGATTGGGTTAGGTTGTAAATGGGATTTCAAATTCTACTCTATAAAAACTTTAAACTATTTGCCGGTTTGAAAACTCTCGATGTTTCTACGCCGCTTGGAGAAAATCTCGTCGCCGGAACAGATGGAATCGGGAATCTCGCACACAGAACACACTAAGCACAATGTTCTCGCGGACCGCTCAACGAAAGCTTATTTGCTGAAGGCTTGATTTAATTAATTACGCAGATGGCGATGCTAATAAACTAATTGTCTAATAATATTTTTAAATTCAAAGTTTGTTCTTGCGGAGGGCGATTTAATAAAATAATTTTGTTTGCTGAGGGCTTGATATAATATATTGAATTTCTAAGGGCAAACCGTTAACTAAAATAATATATTTGTTTAAAATCATAAAATGTTTTGCAGAAGGCAACTGATAGAAAGGAATTTTATTTCTACGCGGAGGGCGATGCTAATTTCCCGACGGCAAACTGGGATTTATAAAAAGGCAATTTAATAAAAAAATTAAATAAAATTAAATGCAGAAGGCTTATGGCAATCGGAACGGTCAACACAAGAACACTTCACTTTTCACACACACACACACTAGTGATTCCGGCCGAAGTCTCAACGAAAGCTTGATGCAGAAGGCTTAGTTAATTTATTAAAATGCAGAAGGCAATGCTATTAGTATTAAATAATTTATATGGGCAATTTAAAAGTTAATTTAAAATAATATCGAGGATTAGTTGAATGATTTGAAATTTTATCTGAACACTATAGACAAAATTAAAAGGAAAATTTTTAAATAGGTTACCAATGCAGAAGGCTTATTTATTTAATAAAAATATTATATTTCAACTGCAGAAGGCAATGCTAGTTTATCTTATTTTGGGATTTTCTTAATTATTAATTTAAATTTTCTGCAGAAGGCAGTTATTAAAAAAACGCTGAAGGCGATGCTAAATTCCCGTCGGCAAATGTGGGTTTGTAGAATTAAATTTAAATTTGCAGAAGGCTAAGAACAAATTGCGATCGGAGTTATCAAAACACGGAATCACTTCACTTATTCACACACACAACACACACAACACTAGTGATTCCGACCGAAGTCGTCAACGAAAGCTTATTTTAAATAAAACGCAGAAGGCGATGCTAAATAACAAGATTTTCTTTAGGCACTTGTTTTTAAAAGAAATTAATAAATATTTTGTATTTTGCAGAAGGCTAAAATATATTCAATACACTGAAGGTGATTCTAGATAATATATGTAAAGAGAAATTAAATCACAATTATTGCAGAAGGCTTATATAAAATTATTTTTAAGTTAATATGGCACTGAAGGTGATGCTAATTCAAGAATAATATTTAAATAAATATGCAGAAGGCAGTAAAATAAAAACGCTGAAGGCGATGCTAATTTCCCAATGGCAGTTGTGGGTTATTTAAAAAT
>NW_026054524.1:55000-65000 GCF_943734685.1 Anopheles coluzzii | reverse complement strand
TGAGGACCATTGTTTCCCGAAAGAACCCCGCTCCTACCGGCGGGGGGTTACCACTAACGGATTTCCCCCCGCCGGGAATTCCGCCCGTTTGGGCCTTTCTCTTTATTTATTTGAATTCAAAAAACTTTTTTTTTTTTCACTATTTTTCCTTTCGTGAAAGGTTTTCGTTGCCGCCTTTTTAACATTAAATATGTTCCGGTAACCGTTGTCCTTGTCCTAATCCTTGCAGGTTTCACCGTATCATCACAGAGCTGCGTCAGCGCGCGGACACGTTCGCCGATGTTACGGCAGCTCGCTCGTCATCCGTGAGGCTGCTTCTTCGTTCGGCAAGCTGGGAGCTCGGCAGCTCGTCCCACGGGGGAGGCTGAGCCTCGACCTCCGCTTGCCGTTGCTCCAGCCGCCGCTGCCTCTCTCTCTGCCGCCGGTTAATGCGACGCCGCTCCACTTCCGCTGCAGATGGTGGTAGTCGCCCACGTCGTTGGCGACCCTGCGGAACAGCTCCTAACACTCCGGCCCGACGCCTTTCCCGGTATTGGAGCTGCATAAAGTTACGCCGCAGTCGCCGCATCTCCATCGTGCGTGGGGAGGGAGGCAATCCCCGGCTGCGCGGGGGGATTGGCGGTTCTGGAGGGCTGACCTCCTCCTCCTCGACCTCCCCTGTCGGCTCCGCTACGTCGTCGGCCGCGTCGTCATTGGCCGCTGCGCGTGCCAAGATAGCCGGGACGACCTCGTCCACACCGAGCCGCTCCTGCCGACGCCGCTGCCGCATCCGCCGGGCGCTGCGGTTGCGCACCTCTCGGCGTCGCATCAGCCGTCTCCGCTCTGCCTCCGCCATGTCCTCGGGCGGGCTGGATGCAGGAACTGGCTGAGCAGCCTCGGCGGCTGCCAAGTTTTGCTGCTCCTCCCGCCAGTCCTCCTGCAGAACGGAGAGGATCTGCCGAGCCGCTTGCTGGATGCGGTCCCACCACTCCGTACTCTCCAACAGGCGGCTGCCGAGGTTGTCCTCGTCGACGCCGTGCAGCAACTCCGCGCGAACATCCGCGAAGCGGGGACACTGGAACAGTACGTGGGCCACCGACTCGACCGACCCTGCGCACCTGGGACAGTCCGGGGATGGAGCGAACCCGAACACGTGCAGGAACTCGTGGACGAAGGCATGTCCACTGAGAACCTGCGAGAGGTAGAAATCTACCTCTCCGTGTTTCCGCCCCGTCCACAGGCGCACGTCTGGCACTTGTCGGTGGGCCCAACGTAAGTAGCGGCTGGTGTTATTCGCCGCCTCGTCGTCCCACTGTTGCTGCCACAGCTGCAGCGATGACTCATTTTCCTCCTGGCGAATCGCCTCTCGACTGCTGTCCGGGCTTAACTGCAGTCGGTTGTAGCAGCGGGCGTCTTCCTTCACCAGGAGGTGGTATGGCAGTTCTCCGGCTAAAACCACCGCTACCTCGCAGCTCGTGGAGTGGAAGGCGCTCGTGATGCCCTGGGCCAGGGGGCGCTGCACGCGATCCAATATCCGCCTGCACCACTGTAGGTCCGAGGCTTCCGCCCAGACGGGTGCGCCATAGCGGATAATGGACGCGGCCACTGCGGCGAGCAGCTTCCGCTTGCTCACTTGGGGGCCGCTGTGGTTGCGCATGACGACACGCAATGCTCGCACCACACGGAGGGCCTTGTCCACGACCATCTCGACGTGTGGGCGCCACGACAGGTGGTCGTGTAGCATGACCCCCAAGTAGCGGATCGACCGCTTCGAGCGCACTTCCACTCCACAGATGTTCACAGGGATGTTTTTGTATCCGCTTCGCTTGCTCGACACCATCAGCAGCTCCGTCTTCTCCGGCGCCAGGGAGAGTTTGTGCCGCACCATCCAGCTGTTGACCGCTGCCACCGCTTCCTCCGCAATCGCTGCTGCGTGTTCAGGAGTTGTCCCCGCTGCCAGGATCGCAAGATCATCGGCGAATCCCACGATGGAGGCGCCCTCAGGGAGCTCTACGGCTAGCACACCGTCGTACATTATGTTCCACAGTGTGGGGCCCAATATGGACCCCTGTGCAAGCTCCACTTCTTGTGGTGCCCTTCCGTCAATTCCTTTAAGTTTCAACTTTGCAACCATACTTCCCCCGGAACCCGATTTTGGTTTCCCGGAAGCTACTGAGAGCACCGAAGGTAGGTAGCGTCTCCCAATTGCTAATTGGCATCGTTTACGGTTAGAACTAGGGCGGTATCTAATCGCCTTCGATCCTCTAACTTTCGTTCTTGATTAATGAAAGCATCCTTGGCAAACGCTTTCGCTTCTGTGGGTCCTACGACGGTCTACGAATTTCACCTCTCGCGCCGTAATACCAATGCCCCCGACTACTTCTGTTAATCATTACCTCTTGGTCTATTACAAACCAACGAAACCACTCAGACCGAGGTCATGTTCCATTATTCCATGCAAAATTATTCTCGGCCAACGCCGGCCCCGGAGGACCGGACGCTTTGAACTAGCCTGCTTTGAGCACTCTAATTTGTTCAAGGTAAACGAGAGTTCCCGGGCACCATGAAGCTGGGTCGAACAAGACCTTGACCGACGAGGTCGCGGCGACAAGTCCTGACCCGTCACGGAGTAGAACGCCCAGGTACACCATTGTGAGTCGCAGCCGCGAGCGCGTACACGGACGGTCCCAACCGAGAGGCCGGGCGCCCGCGACGGACGCGAGTCTGGACGGGGTATCAACTTCGAACGTTTTAACCGCAACAACTTTAATATACGCTAGTGGAGCTGGAATTACCGCGGCTGCTGGCACCAGACTTGCCCTCCACTTGATCCTTGCAAAAGGATTTATGCTCAACTCATTCCAATTATGGACCATCGTTAGAGAGGTCCATATTGTTATTTCTCGTCACTACCTCCCCGTGCCGGGATTGGGTAATTTACGCGCCTGCTGCCTTCCTTGGATGTGGTAGCCATTTCTCAGGCTCCCTCTCCGGAATCGAACCCTGATTCCCCGTTACCCGTCGCAACCATGGTAGTCCTCTACACTACCATCAATAGTTGATAGGGCAGACATTTGAAAGATCTGTCGTCAGTCGCAAGCGACCGTACGATCGGCATCCTTATCCAGATTTCAACTCAAAGCGCCCGGAGGCGATTGGTTTAACTAATAAGTGCACCAGTTCCGCCGACCCGGAGGCCAACAGTCCCGGCATAATGCATGTATTAGCTCTGGCTTTTCCACAGTTATCCAAGTAACTGTTTGGATGAGGATCTTGTAAATTATAGCTGTTATACTGAGCCTTATGCGGTTTCACTTTCTAGGAAGCTTGTACTTAGACATGCATGGCTTAACCTTTGAGACGAGCGTATATCACTGGTAGGATCAACCAGAATTCGAGTCAATTGCTTGAACACGAACTACACTCTTGATCACGCGAGGCGCAAGTCCCCCGTGACCACCGAGATTTGTTCTGCGACGCCAGAGCGTCCGTTGGCGCCACTCGATAGACTGCACAAGCAGGCAACGTCGGATGCATTGCACACGGCTAGCGGATCTCTCTGCACTGCGTCGGGTGTCCCAACGTATGTCTGGAGACATTGCTATGCCGGTACGGCACTCTGCGCACTCTTTCTTGTCCTCTTCGAGCGACGGGCCTCTAAGCGGGGTTGTATGCCGGTACGACACATCGACTGGTACATTGCACGCACTAACGATCTCTCTGCACTGCATGGAACTCATTCGTAACCACCGTGACGGGAGACTTTGCTAGTACGCACGATACTCTGCGCATGTGTACATGTTTTACAACCCAGCCAACTTGAGCACCTAGGGGAAGTTGTGATGCCATCTGAACACCCACCGACTGATGCATTGAACGGCTAAAGTTGACCTTCAATCCGAACTGGCACTCTGCGGCGTGGAGGCAGTTGCGCGACCACTCCTATCCCAAACCAACAAAGCAAGGTGTATCCTACGTGCTCGGTACAAGCACACCACGACGGGACACATTGAACGGTTCAGCGATCTCTCTGCACTAGTGGAAGAACTCCAACGTGATACGGGAGACTTTGCTACAGCGGCTTCTCTGCACTTCTGGGCTACCACCTTGTGACGGGAGACATTGCTAGCGGTCACTCTGCACTAGTGATGGTACACCACCGTGATACGGGAGACATTGCTAACGGCCACTCTGCACAGGTGCCAATACCACCTTGTGACGGGAAACATTGCTAGGAACCGATCGGCATCTCTGCGCGATTACTTGACGCACACCCAACTAAGTCAACTGTTGGACTTTTTCGTAATCACGGCGGGACACATTGAACGAGCTCTAACGGATCTCTGCACGCATGGAACATGGTGGCGGGAATCATTGCTAGAACCGAACGGCGCCTCTGCGCGATGTACAAACAAGCTCAACAGGAACCTCGTATCGGCTGCCGAGCCGGAGCTCGAACAACTTGGACTTTCACCTCTAATTTATATCAACTCACCACTCCCCGAGGGATCCGCAGAATTGCTTCTGGGTCCCGTATCGTTATTTGCGATTCGTGTTTGCATTACACTACATTGAACTATTCCAACTTGTTTATCCGCATGGCGAACATTTGCTGCATTGAACATTAAAGTTCCACTTCGCTCTCCCCTACGTGGGTCTGAGCTTCACTCTCAGGGAAAAAATATGCCACATTGGTTAGGGAAACCCGGTTTCATCACGCTATGTGCCCTGCACTACCGGCTTAGCGTGAATGCTTCGAGTTTCCCTAAGAAGTTCGATTGGTCTTGCAGAGTTTAAAGACAACGAAGCTTAGTTTCAAGCAATGATATAATATACGCGTATTAAAAACCCTTAACTGTTACAACTTTTATGCTTGAAACCATCGCAACGAAGTCTTTGGGTCCGTAGACCCGTGATGTACTGCTCCAGGAAACGTTTTGAAAGAGTGGAAACTCAAAATCATAGGTTAAGATCATCGGCAGAACCCACCAGACACCACTTTTGCTTCATAAGTTCGGCCTATAGTCATATGACGATTTTCATCGGGGAGGGGACGTATGACCCAAACGGGGGCTTATATGACCCACGGACACTGCAAACCATGCTCCTACGACTAAATAGAGGTTAAAACTACGATTTGGTGAAATCTTCATTTTTGACCTCGGAGCAAGGTACCTTCCCTATAGTAGGCAATGAGTAAATGATCATAATCCCAGGAGGGCAAAAAATGGGAACCCGAGAGGAAAGCGCTGTTGGCGCGCCTAAGCTAGTGGCCCGTAGAGTAAAAAGGGTACCCCCAACAAAGTTGTCGTTTCACGTTCTGGTTTCACTTTTCATCATCTAGGGTGCGTTCCTGACACGTTTTGAGGGGTTTTAGCAAAAAAAAATTTTTCGACTACTCGAGCTCTCTGGCCCGTTCGGTGCACATTTTTGAAAAAAGCTAGGGAGCTGCCCCTAGGTTCGGGGTGTCACAAAATGTTGAAAAGTGGTCGAAAAACCACTATCCAGAATCGGATGTAGAATCGTTAGACGAACTTAAAATTGTTCTACGACACCCATCTGCGACGTTTAGTATTCGAGATATAGCACTTTGTAGGTCTGACCGAGCAATTTTTGTTCCGCGCACTTTGTGCACCGTACACTTTGATGTTTGTATGAAAAAGTACCCTACCTAGGGACGCGTAGAGCAAATTTGTACCCCCGGGCATGTTGTCGATTGACATTCTGGTTGCACTTTTCATCATCTAAGGTGCGTTCCTGACACGTTTTGAGGGGTTTTAGCAAAAAAAAATTTTTCGACTACTCGAGCTCTCTGGCCCGTTCGGTGCACATTTTTGAAAAAAGCTAGGGAGCTGCCCCTAGGTTCGGGGTGTCACAAAATGTTGAAAAGTGGTCGAAAAACCACTATCCAGAATCGGATGTAGAATCGTTAGACGAACTTAAAATTGTTCTACGACACCCATCTGCGACGTTTAGTATTCGAGATATAGCACTTTGTAGGTCTGACCGAGCAATTTTTGTTCCGCGCACTTTGTGCACCGTACACTTTGATGTTTGTATGAAAAAGTACCCTACCTAGGGACGCGTAGAGCAAATTTGTACCCCCGGGCATGTTGTCGATTGACATTCTGGTTTCACTTTTCATCATCTAGGGTGCGTTCCTGACACGTTTTGAGGGGTTTTAGCAAAAAAAAATTTTTCGACTACTCGAGCTCTCTGGCCCGTTCGGTGCACATTTTTGAAAAAAGCTAGGGAGCTGCCCCTAGGTTCGGGGTGTCACAAAATGTTGAAAAGTGGTCGAAAAACCACTATCCAGAATCGGATGTAGAATCGTTAGACGAACTTAAAATTGTTCTACGACACCCATCTGCGACGTTTAGTATTCGAGATATAGCACTTTGTAGGTCTGACCGAGCAATTTTGTACTGAAATGTATGGTGAACATGTAATTCATTAAATAACATTGACTTGCATCGTGCCCTACTTCATCGGCACAGCTGTTATTGACTATCTTTAGTGGAAATGGATTGAGTTTGACCATTTTAAGCCCATTTCCTATGCCGTGCACCAACATTGTGTACCGATCAGGGAAAGTACGCTACGTACGCGTTCATGGATGTCGATGTTGGTACAAGTTGCCTTTCGGGATAGCCGTGCACCAAAACTGTGTACCGATCAGGGAAAGTACAAGACGGAGGGTGCAGCTCGAGCGTACGCGTTCATAGATGTCGATGTTGGTACACTTGCACCAAAATTGTGTACCAATCAGGGAAAGTACAACACGGAGGGCGCAGCCCGGGCGTACGCAATCATGGATGTCCATGTTGATACAATCTACGTGTACGTACCTAGTTTTTGTAGGAAAAGTTGCAATTAAGTGCTTGCATGCTTAAAATGCTCATCTCAACCGGTCACCTTTTGGCCTGCCCTTTTATAACAGAAACCTAGAAAGATACTCGAGATTTTTGTGTTTTTCCATTCGCCCGGGACGACGAAATGAGCTATGTGCACATCGTGCAGAAAATTGTCTTCGCCACGCATGTTTTTGTCCATCCACTCATATAATCACCCGCATTTGTGTTCAACACGGACGGCGCAGCCCGAGCGAACGCGTTAATGTTTATGTTTGTACACACTGCTTGTACGATTCTAGGATTTGGTAATTGCGTCACAGTGCCCGACCGTCGCGGACACCATTCTTGGACAGAAGTCCTAGTACGTAGAGTACTTTCCCTAGGTATGTGCTCGTTCGTGACTATCGTTGCGTGCTTACGGACACGCTTGGGTATGTTTACCATACAAGGTTTACTAGGGAAACCTGGGAAGGACGCTTGCCCTCCCGTCGCGGACACCATTCTTGGAAAGAAGTCCTAGTACGTAGCGTTCCTTATTTTACTTGATCAGTTTGTAATGCATTCGCTTTGTTCCATCGACTTCTGCTACTGCTCACTAAGGGGTGTTCGTTTGCGATGTGTACGATAAGCAACTGTCTATCGTAACCAGCAGTTAATCAACACTTTTTACCCAAGTCATAGCAACATAGAGTACTTTTCCTAATCGGTACACAATTTTGGTGCACCTCTAACCTCGCCGGCACTATATCGTTACGTTTTGTGCACAACCTAGGGACGTGGTGTAAGTTTCATGATTTTTATGTTTGATTCGGTTTATTATGATTGAAAAATACGCTACGTCCCAGAAATTGGAGCTCGACTACTTCCTCCATGTGGCGAAAAAAGTAACTAGGCAACGCCTAGCTTATGCCCCATTTGTACTTCAATTTTCATTATCAGGTTTGAAAAATACGCTAAGTCCCAGAAATCTGAACTCGAATACTTTTGCCACGTGGCGCCAAAAGCTACTGAGAAACGCCTAGCCTTTTACCCATTTATAATTTAGTTTTCGTTATAAGTTTTGAACAATACGCAAAGTTCCAAGAATCTGAACTCGAGTACTTTTTACATGTGCCGCCAAAAGCTACTGAGCAACGCCTAGGTTGATACATTTTTGGTACATGGAGTGTATGCATGCAGGCGTACTGCCGTGCTAGACCGGAAAATCGAACTTGCTACTAGAACGTAAAGTAAGTCCCCTAGATAGGTGCTTTTGCATGCCTCTGATCGACGACCATGCAACGTGCGACACGCGTAGCTAGGCTTCCCCAAACAAATTTCCTAGAATAGCACCAAATTGCACACTTTCAGGGGTATATTTTGGTACCGTGTACCGTGCATGGTACAAGTATCAGTAGCTCGTGCAATTTATTTTGCATCGTGTTGCGGTTGCTGGTGCGTCGGGATAGGAGTGTTTCGAGACTTTCGCCAAGCGTTGGTGCCATTTGGTGGATAATTAATGTTCTAGCCACAATAAACGTGCCACATAATGCCAATAAGGAAAAAGCCGATTTCTAGGAACTTCCAGTCAGAATGTTTGCCATCAGCGCTTTCCTGTCGAGTTCAGGATCTGGGACTTAGCGTTTTTTTTCCACGATCCAATCCAACGACCAGATCGTGAATAAACAATACATACAACAGTGCATCCCTTTAAAGTAGGAAAAAGCCGAATTCTAGGGAGCTCCAGTCCAAAAGGTTGTCATCAGCGCTCTCCTCTCGAGTTCAAGATTTGGGACTTAGCGTTTTTTTCGCGATCCAGCCAAAAGACCAGATCGTGAAATAAACAATTAATATAACTGTACTAGTACATCCCTTCAACTGAAGCAAGTGCACCATACATGACCCGTACGCCAATCATCCATGCACATGACACGTCAACTAAGTCAACACATGACACAACTTGGACAACTGACGGGTAAGTAGGTCATCTCGTACACGACGACACATCGACCAAACCAGGTCAACACGTCACATGCACAAGACATCCTACTACCAAGGCCGACCACCTTGACACACGACGTGTTAACCGAACATGGTCTACAACACCATCATGTGCAAGGCAACCGGCCCAAACGGATCAACTTATACAACTTGTAACGAGCATGTGTGTAAGCTTACTGGTTTGGTCGGCACGTTTCTCACATCAAGACAATCAAGTCGAGAATGAGGCACGCCGACAAGCTCACTAGTGTTACGTGTTCCGCTCCATACCGTGTCAAGTCACTCGTCTGACACGGAAGTAGCCAGCTCTTGTCCACTAGTGTTAAGGAACGGTCTCCAGACCAAGTCAAGTCACTCGTCTGACAAGGAAAGAGCACGCACCAAGCTTCACCAGAGCACGGTACCACGGTCCCCAGACCAAGATGGTTCGTTACGCCATCGAGGAAGGGGCACGCGATCCCTTGCTACACTCAACTAAGTACACTCTTGCTCTCACAAAAGTATCCCCTGTGTCGACGTGGTCCCCAGACCAAGACGAGCTTGCGCACATCGAGGAAGGGGCACACGGACAAACCACCAAGCATGGGTCGCCTGAGAGGATCGATGCGAACGCATCTCTACAACTCGCAGCTCCCAGCCTGAAGTCCCGTCGTTTGCGGGCGGTTGATAGGTGTCGAAACTAGGTATATCCACGTTGGGCAGAGCTCAAGCCAACGGCGTTCCCAGTTACGGTACTAACACGTGCAGCGAACTCCACTCGTTGCGGCCTAGGTATAGCGGGATGAGACGCCGGGCTGCAGACGCAGACTCCAACGGATCTCAGAGGGTTGTTAGGCCCGCTAGCTTCCGAACACCTAATGGGTTTGAGAAGCGCTATCAGCTCGGATTGGCTACGACCTTAGAGGCGTTCAGGCATAATCCAGCGGACGTAGCGTCATACCAAAGTCCGGTCGGACTAGTATTGAGCCAGTGGTCCGTACCTGTGGTTCCTCTCGTACTGCACAGGAATTCCGTTAAGATAGCGACTATAAGCACACACCAGTAGGGTAAAACTAACCTGTCTCACGACGGTCTAAACCCAGCTCACGTTCCCTTGAAAGGGTGAACAATCCTACGCTTGGTGAATTTTGCTTCACAATGATAGGAAGAGCCGACATCGAAGGATCAAAAAGCCACGTCGCTATGAA
>NW_026054524.1:40000-50000 GCF_943734685.1 Anopheles coluzzii | reverse complement strand
AGTGATCTCCAGAACCGAAGTCTGGCTGCAGCCCAATACCGAACAGCTAAAGCTGAGCTGGATAGAGCTATACGTGCCAGCAAAAAGGCCGCCTTCCAGGAATTGATCGATGCTGCGGAGGAAAACGTTTTCGGAGCCGGGTACTTAGTAGTCCTCTCCCGTCTTCGCGGTGGAAGGGCTCCACCCGAGACGGAGAGAGCGAGGCTTGAAAGCATCGTTACAGAGCTTTTCCCGCAACATCCGCCCTTCAACTGGCCCAGCATCAGTTCCGAGGAAGAACAGGAACAGCCTGCAGACCAGCAGACTCCATGGACCCAAGTCACGATCCCGGAACTCCGTCTGATAGCTAGCACCATGCCGAACAAAAAAGCGCCGGGCCTTGACGGAATTCCGAACGCCGCTGTCAAGGCTGCAATCCTTGCGTACACGGACGTTTTCCAGGCGTTGTACCAAAGCTGTCTGGAAACGGCTACATTTCCAGCACCATGGAAACGACAGCGGTTGGTACTGCTCCCCAAGCCGGGGAAACCACCGGGTAGCAGCGGGTCATACCGACCTTTGTGCATGCTGGATGCCTTAGGGAAAGTGCTGGAGAAGCTCATTCTAAACAGACTTCACAACCACCTGGAAGATCCTGCTGCGGTGAGGCTGTCAGACAGGCAGCATGGCTTCCGGAGGGGGCGATCTACAATTGGTGCCATTCGAACAGTGATCGAGGCTGGTCAGAGCGCGATGAGATTCCGCCGCACGAACGGGCGGGATAACAGGTTCCTGCTGGTCGTGTCAATGGATGTCAAGAATGCCTTCAATACGGCAAGCTGGCAGGCCATCGCCACTGCACTGCAGATGAAAGGAGTACCTGCTGGTCTGCAAAGAATCGTGAGGAGCTACTTCGAGAACCGAGAGTTGGTCTTCGAGACATCCGACGGCCCAGTAACTCGGTCCATCACGGCTGGTGTTCCACAGGGTTCGATTCTTGGCCCCACCCTGTGGAACACCATGTACGATGGAGTTCTGGACGTCGCCCTTCCGCAGGACTGCGAGATGGTGGCGTATGCTGACGACTTGGTGCTGCTGATTCCGGGCATCGACGTAAATGCAGTGAAGGCTGCAGCCGAGGAGGCGGTCGCCAGTGTCTCTCACTGGATGGCTCAACATCATCTCCAGATTGCGCCGGAAAAGACGGAGTGCGTGCTTATCTCCAGCACGAAGAACCCTACGCAGGTCACCATAAGAGTAGGGGACGTGGAGGTGACATCTTCCCGCACGATGCGTTACCTTGGGGTGACCCTTCACGATCACCTATCGTGGCTGCCCCATGTCCGAGAGGTAACCACTCGGGCAAGGAAGATAGCAGATGCCGTTACCCGCCTCTTGCGCAACCACAGTGGACCAAAGACCAGCAAAGCGCGACTGTTGGCCTCGGTCGCAGAGTCGGTCATCCGATATGCTGCGCCCATCTGGCATGGCGAGGTGACGAAGAGAGAGTGTCGTCGACTTTTGGAGAGGGTTCAGCGAGTCTCAGCACGGAGGGTGGCACGCACCTTCCGTACCGTAAGGTATGAGACCGCCACCCTCCTCGCCGGGCTGACCCCCATCTGTCTCTTGATAGAGGAGGATGCGCGAGTGTTCGAGCGTGTTAATGATCCGGGTCGGTCGATAACGAAGGCAGCCATCCGGTTGGAGGAGAGGCAGCGCACCATCACGATGTGGCAGAGCCAATGGGACGCCGAGGCCGACACCTCCAGATACACCCGGTGGACGCATCGGATAATCCGCGACATCAGCGCTTGGCAAGGCCGGAGACACGGGGAGATGACCTTCCACTTGGCCCAGGTGCTCTCTGGACATGGGTTCTTCAGAGAGTACCTGGCCATCAACGGCTTTACGGAATCCCCTGACTGTCGCAGCTGTGCGGGTGTTCCGGAAAATGCCCATCACGCCATCTTCGAATGCCCCAGGTTTGCTCGAGTGAGGATGGAGTACTTTGGTGAACTGGGGCCGAATCCGGTCACGCCGGACAGTCTTCAGGACTTCCTTATGGGCAGCCAAGACAACTGGAGCAGCTTCTGTGAGGCGGCACGTCGAATAACAACAACGCTGCAGCGTGACTGGGACACGGAACGAGAACAGCGGGCTGCTTCCAATCGTGAGGAAGCTGAAATACAACAGCAGCTACAGCGAGAGGAAGACGATCGCCGCACTGAAGAACGGCGGCAGCTCCACAATGAGGCAAATCGTGCCTACCGCCAGCGCAATAGGAGAAGTCAACCTACTCCACCAGCTCCACCACCAACACCCAGGGAGGCCGCTCGCCTCGAAGATGGGCGACGGAGAGTGGCCCGCTGGCGGGAAAGACAACGAATGATTCGGAACGGTGGAATCCAAATGCTACGAGCGCTGTTCGGCCATGATGCCTGGTCGAGCGAAAGTGACGATGAACCCGATGACGTCGAGCGAGGCGGACTTGATGCTGCCCAGCAGGCAGCAGCAGCCGAAGCCGAAAGAGCGGCACGCTAAAGCTAACTCTAGTAAAAAGAACAACGAAAGTGTAAAAAAAAAGAAAGGTGCTTCGGTACAGATATAGGGCTCCCCTTAAGGGAATGAATTCAGAAGAACAGTTTGGAAAATAGAATTTCAACTAAAATAAACGGAAAGGTGCGAACGCACGGCTAAAAAGTTAGGCTCCCTATGAGCATCACGTCCACCCTTAAATCCCTTCGCAGGGCATAAGGGGCGGATTATGAGAGGGCTGGGTTTTCTTTTCGATGTAACATACGATCAATAAAAATCCACTCGATATAAAAAAAAAAAAAAAGCCAGTTATCCCTGTGGTAACTTTTCTGACACCTCTTGCTAAAAACTCGTTATAACCAAAAGGATCGTAAGGCCAAGCTTTCGCTGTCCCGAAGTGTACTGAACGTTGGGATCAAGCCAGCTTTTGTCCTTATGCTCAGCGTGTGGTTTCTGTCCACACTGAGCTGACCTTTGGACACCTCCGTTATCGTTTTGGAGATGTACCGCCCCAGTCAAACTCCGCACCTGGCACTGTCCATGACGTGGACCGAAAGGACCTGTCCAGGAGTCTTCGAGCCGGGCGGCGCGCGGAACCGGGGGCAAACGTGACATCATAAACGATCGACCGCGCAGAAGCAGTGCACCACGAATGCACCGACGTACGCAAGCTTGTACCCTTGCGGGCCACGGCTCACGGTCGGACAAGCGGGTAACACGCTACACACGACGATGCTACGATGCAGTCTCCCCGGCGGCACCACCCAGCGACACACTGGACGCTGAGCGAGAAACACGGCGCATTGGGCGCGCGCAGGCGAACCGCCGCCACAGCCCCCCGGAGGAGGTGCGCGCACGATCCGGACCTGGGGCCCGCGCTTGTTCCACCCAATCATGTAAGTAAGGCAACAGTAAGAGTGGTGGTATCTCAGAGGCGAGCTCCACGAGGAAGCCCTCCCACCTATGCTGCACCTCCTATATCGCCTTACAATGCCAGACTAGAGTCAAGCTCAACAGGGTCTTCTTTCCCCGCTAGTGCATCCAAGCCCGTTCCCTTGGCTGTGGTTTCGCTAGATAGTAGATAGGGACAGAGGGAATCTCGTTAATCCATTCATGCGCGTCACTAATTAGATGACGAGGCATTTGGCTACCTTTTTTTTTTTTTTTTTTTTTTTTTTTTTTTTTTTTTTTTTTTTTTTTTTTTTTTTTTTTTTTTTTTTTTTTTTTTTTGTTAACGAAGAGTGAGCATATTCCATCCCCCTCTCCGACTCACCCAACTCGGCCGGTACGCTTGTGGTGCGTATTACTTCATGCGGAGTCGTGTGTGCGGTTGCACCCTGGGTCACGACGCATCTTCTGCGGCGATCTGGTCTGATGATTCTGCTTATTACGCTGCTTTCCGTGGTGCGACGCGGTCCCTTTGGTCCTATCGCCCACGCTTCGGGTGGGCAATGGGGGGTCGGCATCGTTGGTCACCACTCCAAGCACGTAAGGCAGTTCTCCTGAAACGAGATTTGGATAGAGGAAACAAGAAAAAGGAGAAAGAGATAGAAGAAAGCTGAAAATAGATGAGAGAAGAGAAAAAGAAAGCTGGAAAGAAACGAAATTAAATAAAAGATAACTAACTTTCCAGCTTACGGTGGCCCTTGCGGCGCGGGTTGTTGCCGTGCCGCAGGGCCTGAGGGACCACCATTTGCGTCCCTCGCCCGCCGTCTGGCCCGCCTGCGTCGCCTTGCCGTTGGTGGACGCTCAACATCCCATCTCGCTTGGAGAGTGGAGAAGATTGTCCTGGCGGCGGCGCGGACGGCCTCCCACGTTTCGCTGCGGGTGCACATTTCCGAGACGATGTTATCCATTGTTACTCGGGAATGGCACCGCTGCTGCATCTCGTTCCGGATCCGATCGAACCGTGGACAGTGGAACAGCACGTGTTCAACGTCTTCCACGGCGTCACCACATTCAGGGCAGTTGGGCGAGCCCTCCAGGATGCCTTTCTCGACGAAATAGGAGCGCAAGAACCCGTGCCCCGTGAGGAGCTGGGTGAGGAAAAAGTCAACTTCCCCATGCTTGCGGCTGACCCAGAGATTAATGTCTGGAATCAGCCTCCTCGTCTTCAGTCCTGGTGCTCCTGGTTGCCCTGCACCCGTTGTCCACTGGTCCTGCCAGCGCCTCATCGTCTCCTCCCGTTGCCGCTTTCGTATGTCCGATTGAACACCACCACTCGCTGCCTTTTCGTCGTGGCAGCGGATATCCTCCTGCATGAGGAGGACTAACGGGGTGGTGTTGGCGACAACGCAAGCGGCATCATAAGACACGGTCTGGAAGGCGCTGGCGACTCGGAGAGCCCCCGGTCGATGCGCCCTTTGGACCGATTTGCGATGGGTCTCCTTGTCGAGCACCCATCGCCCCCAGGTGGCAACTCCGTATCGGATGATACTGTTGCCGACGTTTACGAGCTGTCTCCTACTGCGGCTCTTAGGACCACGCTTATTCGGCATCAGGCAGGTCAAGGCATTCGTAATCTGTGAAGCCTTATTGACCACTCTTTCCAGATGCCGGCTGTGGTGCTGTTTGCGGCAGAGGTCCACTCCCAGGTACTTCAGCGTTTCCGTGGATTGGATCGAGTGACCGCCCGCTTGAAGCTCTGCGAGCTGCGGGACATGATGGGTACAAAAGATCATGAACCCGGTCTTTTGGTGGGCAAGTTCCAAACCGACTCCTTGCAGCCACCGCTCGATCCTCTCCAGGTTAGCCGTTGCTAATGCGCTGACCTGTTCCGTGGTCCTTCCCAAAAATGTGAAGGCCACGTCGTCAGCGAACCCGATGATGTCCGCTCGTAGTCCTTCGAGCGGCAAGCGGAGTAGGTCGTCGTACATGACGTTCCAAAGTGTTGGTCCTAGAACCGAACCCTGAGGAACGCCAGCAGATACAGTCCTCGACACTATTCCTTCATCCGTATCGTAGTGGAGCGTTCGGCCAATGAAATAGTTCCGCAGCAACGCCTGCAAATAAGGCGGAGTGTTTTTACGCTGCAGAGCTTGGCCGATCGCTGTCCAGTTTGCCGAGTTGAAGGCATTCCGGACGTCCACCGTTACCACCGCACAGAGACGATCTCCCTTTCGCTTCTTGTCTAGAGCGACTTTCCCGTTGTTCATCACCCGAGTGATGGCATCAACGGTTGAACGCCCTTTACGAAAACCGTATTGGGCGTCCGAAAGTCCCCCGGTCGACTCCAGATGGGTTGTCAGCCTCCGCTGAATTAACCGCTCTAAAATTTTCCCCAGCACACTCAGCAAACAAATTGGCCGGTACGACGAGGGCTCCCCAGGTGGTTTCCCCGACTTGGTAAGCAGCACCAGTTGTTGCCGCTTCCATGCATCGGGAAAAGTGCCTGCCTCCAGTAGCTGCTTGTAGCTTTTGGCAAAAACTTCCGGAAAAGCCAGAATTGCCGCAGCTGCAGCCATATTTGGAACATTGTCGTCCCCCGGAGCTTTCTTGGGGTTGAGTGAGCGGGCAATTTCCTTCAACTCTTCCGCCAACTCCTCCTCCGAGACCGGATCCTGTGGATCCTCACCTACTTCCGTCTCGGGCCACTCCATCGGGGGACGATCGGGAAAGAGCTCATTCACGATGAACTGGAGCTTGTTGGCATCCCGTTCCATCGGAACCCGAGCTCCTTCCCACTGCTGCTTGCGGATTTGGTACGCAGGGCCAAAGCCGTGCGGTTCCAATTGTTCCGGCAGATCCTGCTTGTGTTGGTCCTTGCTGAGTTTGATGGCCCGTTTCAGGGCAGCGCGTGCGTCCGACTTCATTTGACGCCTTTCCTCGCGCTGCTCCTCGGTCCGGGCCCGGTTGAACCGCCGTTTCATTCCATGAAAATGGCTGCGCAACCGATCAATCTCGGGCGTCCACCAATAAACTGGCCGCCGGCCCTGTCGCCTTGGGGGTTGCCTAGGCATGGTGCCATCACAGGCCACCGTGATGGCCTGGGTAAGCTCCTCTGGCGTAGCAACATGCCCAAAAATGTCCTGGTCCCTCAAGATTTCAACGAACAAATCCTTGTCGAAGAATCTTGTGGACCACCTTCCCCCATTCGCTGCTGAGTGTGCCTCGTTGTTGGCGCGCTGTCTCGGAACCCTGCCGACCACAAACTTGATAGTATTGTGGTCACTTGGGGTTTCGTCACACACGCGCCAATTGTTGTCCCCTACCAAGGAGGGGCTGCAAAAGGATACGTCCACGATGGAGTTGCGACCATTTGCCCCAATCCAAGTGCTCTGGTTGCCCTGGTTCAGGAGAACCAATCCCAGAGCAGCCGCCGCATCCATCACAACTCCCCCCCTAGATACCCTTTCCCCGTCGTTTGACCTCCGCTCCATCCCCCATGCACCTGACCAGGCGTTTACATCTCCCCCGATCACGGTGTCCCGATTCCGTGGAAGTACAGACACGATTTCGGTCCATTTGCGTTTGTACTCCTCGACAGTCAAATCGGAACCCACGGGTGGTAGGTAGACAGAACAAAAAACGATTCCCCGCATCTCGACCACAACGAAGTCCTCGCGTTGGTTGTCAATGATGCGCTGAAAAGGATAATCCCCAACTGATACCACTGCTACCCGACCAGTGGTATCGGTAACCCAGTTGCTGTTATTATTCGGCACCCAATAGGGGTCCGAGATAATCAGAATATCACAACCCTCGGCACGAGCACTTTGCAAAAGCAAGTCTTGTGCCGTTTGGTCATGGTTGAGGTTCTGTTGGAACACTCTAATCATGACTGGGCTGTGGGGTTACCTTTCCAAAGTAGGCATTTGGCTACCTTTTTTTTTTTTTTTTTTTTTTTTTGTTAACGAAGAGTGAGCATATTCCATCCCCCTCTCCGACTCACCCAACTCGGCCGGTACGCTTGTGGTGCGTATTACTTCATGCGGAGTCGTGTGTGCGGTTGCACCCTGGGTCACGACGCATCTTCTGCGGCGATCTGGTCTGATGATTCTGCTTATTACGCTGCTTTCCGTGGTGCGACGCGGTCCCTTTGGTCCTATCGCCCACGCTTCGGGTGGGCAATGGGGGGTCGGCATCGTTGGTCACCACTCCAAGCACGTAAGGCAGTTCTCCTGAAACGAGATTTGGATAGAGGAAACAAGAAAAAGGAGAAAGAGATAGAAGAAAGCTGAAAATAGATGAGAGAAGAGAAAAAGAAAGCTGGAAAGAAACGAAATTAAATAAAAGATAACTAACTTTCCAGCTTACGGTGGCCCTTGCGGCGCGGGTTGTTGCCGTGCCGCAGGGCCTGAGGGACCACCATTTGCGTCCCTCGCCCGCCGTCTGGCCCGCCTGCGTCGCCTTGCCGTTGGTGGACGCTCAACATCCCATCTCGCTTGGAGAGTGGAGAAGATTGTCCTGGCGGCGGCGCGGACGGCCTCCCACGTTTCGCTGCGGGTGCACATTTCCGAGACGATGTTATCCATTGTTACTCGGGAATGGCACCGCTGCTGCATCTCGTTCCGGATCCGATCGAACCGTGGACAGTGGAACAGCACGTGTTCAACGTCTTCCACGGCGTCACCACATTCAGGGCAGTTGGGCGAGCCCTCCAGGATGCCTTTCTCGACGAAATAGGAGCGCAAGAACCCGTGCCCCGTGAGGAGCTGGGTGAGGAAAAAGTCAACTTCCCCATGCTTGCGGCTGACCCAGAGATTAATGTCTGGAATCAGCCTCCTCGTCTTCAGTCCTGGTGCTCCTGGTTGCCCTGCACCCGTTGTCCACTGGTCCTGCCAGCGCCTCATCGTCTCCTCCCGTTGCCGCTTTCGTATGTCCGATTGAACACCACCACTCGCTGCCTTTTCGTCGTGGCAGCGGATATCCTCCTGCATGAGGAGGACTAACGGGGTGGTGTTGGCGACAACGCAAGCGGCATCATAAGACACGGTCTGGAAGGCGCTGGCGACTCGGAGAGCCCCCGGTCGATGCGCCCTTTGGACCGATTTGCGATGGGTCTCCTTGTCGAGCACCCATCGCCCCCAGGTGGCAACTCCGTATCGGATGATACTGTTGCCGACGTTTACGAGCTGTCTCCTACTGCGGCTCTTAGGACCACGCTTATTCGGCATCAGGCAGGTCAAGGCATTCGTAATCTGTGAAGCCTTATTGACCACTCTTTCCAGATGCCGGCTGTGGTGCTGTTTGCGGCAGAGGTCCACTCCCAGGTACTTCAGCGTTTCCGTGGATTGGATCGAGTGACCGCCCGCTTGAAGCTCTGCGAGCTGCGGGACATGATGGGTACAAAAGATCATGAACCCGGTCTTTTGGTGGGCAAGTTCCAAACCGACTCCTTGCAGCCACCGCTCGATCCTCTCCAGGTTAGCCGTTGCTAATGCGCTGACCTGTTCCGTGGTCCTTCCCAAAAATGTGAAAGCCACGTCGTCAGCGAACCCGATGATGTCCGCTCGTAGTCCTTCGAGCGGCAAGCGGAGTAGGTCGTCGTACATGACGTTCCAAAGTGTTGGTCCTAGAACCGAACCCTGAGGAACGCCAGCAGATACAGTCCTCGACACTATTCCTTCATCCGTATCGTAGTGGAGCGTTCGGCCAATGAAATAGTTCCGCAGCAACGCCTGCAAATAAGGCGGAGTGTTTTTACGCTGCAGAGCTTGGCCGATCGCTGTCCAGTTTGCCGAGTTGAAGGCATTCCGGACGTCCACCGTTACCACCGCACAGAGACGATCTCCCTTTCGCTTCTTGTCTAGAGCGACTTTCCCGTTGTTCATCACCCGAGTGATGGCATCAACGGTTGAACGCCCTTTACGAAAACCGTATTGGGCGTCCGAAAGTCCCCCGGTCGACTCCAGATGGGTTGTCAGCCTCCGCTGAATCAACCGCTCTAAAATTTTCCCCAGCACACTCAGCAAACAAATTGGCCGGTATGACGAGGGCTCCCCAGGTGGTTTCCCCGACTTGGTAAGCAGCACCAGCTGTTGCCGCTTCCATGCGTCGGGGAAAGTGCCTGCCTCCAGTAGCTGCTTATAGCTTTTAGCAAAAACTTCCGGAAAAGCCAGAATTGCCGCAGCTGCAGCCATATTCGGAATGTTGTCGTCCCCCGGAGCTTTCTTGGGGTTGAGTGAGCGGGCAATCTCCTTCAACTCTTCCGCCAACTCCTCCTCCGAGACCGGATCCTGTGGATCCCCACCTACTTCCGTCTCGGGCCACTCCATCGGGGGACGATCGGGAAAGAGCTCATTCACGATGAACCGGAGCTTGTTGGCATCCCGTTCCATCGGAACCCGAGCTCCTTCCCACTGCTGCTTGCGGATTTGGTAAGCAGGGCCAAAGCCGTGCGGTTCCAATTGTTCCGGCAGATCCTGCTTGTGTTGGTCCTTGCTGAGCTTGATGGCCCGTTCCAGGGCAGCGCGTGCGTCCGACTTCATTTGACGCCTTTCCTCGCGCTGCTCCTCGGTCCGGGCCCGGTTGAACCGCCGTTTCA